>NC_056745.1:557098604-557138604 GCF_019279795.1 Protopterus annectens
TTGTGTCTCTCTGTACGCAAGACACTGTAGTCACTAGGTGTGGTAATTTCAATGATCAATGCTACTTTTGTCTTCTTTTCTTGGACCACTATATCCAGTTTTCTAGCATTTATCTTTTGGACTGTTGGTATTGGGTGATCCCATGTGATGTAAACTTCATCATTTTTTATGATTCTCTGTGGCTCATGTTTCCAGTGTTTTTCAGCCACTTTGATACCATAATGTTTGCACAATCTCCAGTGTAACAATCTCGCCACATTATTATGCCTTTCAGTATACAGTCCCTCTGCCATTAGAGAGTCACAACCAGCAATAAGGTGTATGACTGTTTCCAATTCGGTTCCACAAAACCTGCATGTCTATTTCTCCCACATATTCAATGAACTTAGTAAACCAGCGTGTACGTAGCCCACTATCTTGGGCTGCCAATATTAACCTTTCATTTCTTGATGTAAATTCACCTCTCCTTAACCATTCCTGCATTCGTTCTTGATCAACATGAGACTCTTCCATATCTTTTCTATACTTGCAACTATATTTATGTATTTATGTTTTTTCCACATTTCTTGCCTTTTCATCTGGTCCTTCACCTTATATTCTTTCTTTTGTTTTTTAGCACATTCAGTTTCTGCCTGGTTTTTATCCACTTCTGGTTTGATTTCCATTCCTGCTTGACGTTGATATGCTTCTGCTAAATTAAGCAGAGATATCATCTTAGATTTAGTCTCCTCATGTTTCAAAACTTTCACCACATTTGGATCTTTTGAGGTCAGTAGATATGTGTGGAGCCCCACGATTACAGATCTATACATGTAATCAATTTCAAGGAGGCCCATCCCTCCTTTGGAACGAGGAATATATAATCTTGGTATACCCTGATTTTTATAAATCATTTGGTGAGCATGAAGCATCCTTCGTGTTTTAATATACAATCTATCCAACACTCTTTGGGGCCAGTCAATCACTCCAAAACTATAAGTTAGGACAGGAAGAGCAAATTGATTTATAGCTTGGATCTTATTCCTAGGTGTCAGTGCTGTTTTCAGGATTAATTTAAGTCTTCTAAAGTACTCCTTACTAAGCTTTATTCACATTTATTCATGTTTTATTGCTGATCCTTCATCAGTTTCCAAGTATTTATACACCCCCTCTTGCTCAAGTTCTTTTATATCACATTCTTGTCCCAAACTGATGTTATCCTGGTGCTGCAATTTTCTCCTACATAGGCTGTCTGATGATTCTCTAGTACTTTTTGTTAACCCCAAATATTCCCAGAGGTAGTTGTCACTAAATGCCCTATATACTTAAATAAGATCTCTTCTTAGATATCTGTAAGACACACTGTACTAGTTCAGATATTTTAGTCAGATAGTGTTTTAACCCATTAACCTATATTAGAGAATCATAAGGAATTATTTATGTTATACTACAATTGCAAAGCCATCTGCTCTAAGACATATAGTATCCGAGGTCTTAAAATGTATTTCAAATGCAGCTCTTTCTTATATTGGGTGGGAATTTTGTTAAATAATTTGCTAATGCAAGATAGAAATTTTGAGTCTCCATGCCTGTTAGCTAGTTTTGAACGGTTATATTAGTCAGCATATGGGAAGAGTACTTTAGTGATGGAAGTATGTAAGATCTGTGGTTATTTTAACCTTGGTTCAGTAGTGAGGAATGATTGTGCCATATGCATGTTATTTAGTGTGAGACTATTGTGAAAACTATATTTTCATCAGTCATTTAAGATTCATTTAACTCAGTTTTCAAAGTTAATGTTTCTATGATTTCTCATGCTAGGTAGAATAAGGTGGATGCTATATCTGTATATATCTATCTATCTATCTCTCTCTCTCGCTCTATCTATCTCTCTCTCTCTCTCTCTATCTCTCTCTATCTCTCTCTATCTCTCTTTATCTCTCTCCATCTCTCTCTATCTCTCTATATCTCTCTCTATGCCTCTATATCTCTATCTCTCTATATCTCTATCTCTCTATATCTCTATATCTATATACATTTATATATATATATATATATATATATATATATATATACATATATCTATCTATATATCTATATATCTATCTCTATCTCTATATAGCTATATGTATATATCTATATATCTATCTATATCTATATCTCTATATCTATCTATATCTATATATATCTATCTATCTATATATCTATATATATATATATATATATATCTATATATCTATATATAGATATGCACACACACACACACACACACACACACACACACACACACACACACACACACACACACACATACACACACACACACACACACACACACACACACACACACACACACACACACACACACACACTTTGATTGTTGTCTAAAGTTCCCAAGTCTTGGTGTTAAACAGAGGCCCCAACTGCCTGATTGATGGTGGCTTTATTAACATTTACTTTCATTTTATACCATAACAAATCTTTAAATTATCAACACCAGGATAAAATGTATCTCTGAATAAGTACCTATTCGTACCTTACATCTCCTTACTCTTCCTTCTTCACTCATTTCCTTACTTCCATCAATTTCTGTCCCCTGGCTTTCTCTCTCAATATACCATAAGCCTGCTTTTCTCTCTTATTGCATTGCAATTCCTGTTTGTATTATACTAACTTACCTTTAATTTTTCTATAAACTGGTTAACATTTCTCTAGTAAATCATTGCCATATAACTTGTATCTAATCTTATCCAGTGTTTTCATATTATGTCTCATTTGGTACAATTATTTTAAACTGTAGTTGTTTTCTGTATTATTTTTAAAGACTAAAATTGCTGTTCTTAAAATGTTTTATAATACTTTGAAGCTTTTCTCCCCAATCTTCCTCAAAAATTGGGCTCCTACCCAGTTGCACTTTCCCCAATAATTGCATTTCAATAAATAAATAATAAATCAGTTATTTTCACTCCCATTCTTACATTTGGACTTAAAATTATTTACAAGTTATGAACTCAAAAGAACTGAAACAATTCTATTAATTTCTTCTTTTTCTTTTACATTTACCCTACCCTTTCTTCTACAACCATCTTCATAATTTAGTTAACACATCATCTTCTTCTATTGTCTTGTTATATAACAATTTTTCACATCTTTTTTCCACAGCACCCATATTGCTGCAAATAGTACTTTACCCCACTTATCAGTACTGCATTTCTTTACTTTGTCATAATTCTCACGCAATATCATAGTCATATTTATACATTTAAATCATCCCTGTCTATATATGTTTTTAAACTTTTCCCAAAAATTCTTTAGTCTTTTTGCAATCCAGAAACAATATTTTGTTGTTTCTTCTTTCCCCTATCACCTTATATTTCATGCTTCCTTTCACTGGTAACTTGTCTAATAAAATTCTCCACAAAAAAATCTTCATAAAAATGTTCAAACTTTTTCCTTTTGTCTTTTCTTGCCTTCTCATCTTCTTTTAATTCCGTCAATGTGTACACCAAACATGATTTTTCTAAAATCAAATTATACCATTCTTTTCTTTTACCAGCAACCTCGCTTACTTTTAAGTTCCATAATTTCATTGTATTATTACATTCTTTCATTCTGTCTTGTTTCTTTTCTTTTCCCCGTTTCTGCTGTTCATACATTTTTATGTTGTTCATATAAAATCTTATGTACAATTTATTTTTGTCTGTCTTTTACCTTTCTCATTACCCAAAATAAATGTATACATGGTAAATGTACCACTGGATTTTTTTTAATTCAAATCACCTTCTTCTATTTTATTATAAATTACCCAATTACTTACTGCGCTCAGCCTTGAGTCCTAAATGAAGCTAAAAATTTTCCGATAACTTTTTTTTCATTTGAGTTGGAAACATATATATTCCATCAAATATGCCATTTTCCTCAAACATAAATATTTGTCTTTTTCTAAAATGACAAATAAAAACTTTGTCAGCAAACTGACATTTTTATTTCTTCCAATATCACTTTTCATTAATTTCTTACACTTTCATACTCTCCAAATGTCACTCCCAAAATCTTTATTTCCTTTCTTGTGAAATATATTCAATTGTTTTATCTCACCAAATCCCTTATACTTCATTTTAACTGCATACCAGCTTTTTAACAGCTTTTCAATCCTTATTACAACCTCACTTAAACATCCCTTTGTTTTTTTTTTATTTTTGGAATTAAATCATCTGTATATGTCATACATATTGGTATCTCCCATCTTGCCTGTTTCATTACATGTGTACATGTCTGTACTACCATATTCATTACTAATACAAATAAGCACATACTCATTGGGCCTCCCTATTATACTCCTCTCATAATAATTTCAGATCCATTTATCATAACTTGTACTTATGAATTTTCATAATGTTTCTTTATTACATTGATATTTTTCTCCTATTCCACATGCCTCTAAAATCTGCCGCATTGCTTCATGGCTTATTTTATCAAAGGATTTAGCTACATCACGTGATATCAGCCTTACTTTTTTATTTTCATTTAGTATCATCTCTAATACTCATTTCACTGTAATTAACATTTTGTTCATCACTGTTCCTTCTCCTACTACCTCATCCAATACTTTAGACACATTTTTTGTAGTATTTTCATAAATAAGTTATAGTCAGTATTCCCTAATGCTATAGCTCTCTAATATTTTATATCCCTTCTTTCATCCTTTTACTATATATATTTTATCACTCCACCTCATATGTTTTCATCCATTATACCTTTCTTTATCCATACATTTAATTTTTTTACTTATTTTTTGTCTTTATTCATTTTCTTATAATACTCATAGCTTACACCATCCAATCCTAGATCTGATTCATTCTAGCCTTTTATATCCCTCTATTTCATCTATTGTTATATCACTTTCTAAACATTCTTTACTTTTTCAGACATTTTTTCACTTCCCATTCTTCTTTTTCACACTTTTTCTTTGAAAAATTCTCTACCACCTCCATAATATTTTATTGTTTGCATTTTACATCTCCTTTGCCATCTAAAATGGCATTTATCCTCCTTTCTCTCATTTGTACATATTATCCTAAATAAGGGGACATCTTCTCTTTTTTCCTTTCAGAAAAATATTTTCCTATATAACATTTTATTTTTTCTGTATTCTTTTTATAGATGTTTTTCTCTGTTCATCTTATTTTGTTACTTTCTTATTCTGTCTCTTATTATTCCATAAAATGTCTTCATATTTCATCTATTTTTGCTTCTTTTTTCCACTTTTAAATATATTTTTATATTTCTATTTATTCTGTATCCAGTGTTTATAAAATGATCTCATTGTCATATGATCTTTCCATACTACTTTCTCTCATCATTTGTTCCTCCTTTTTAAACTCTGCAGTTAATCTCTATTTTCCTTCATTTATTATTCCACCGTCTTCCCCTACTCTAGCCCATATAATCTGCTCTATGATCTGAAAACTCCCATTACTTCTCCTTTTATTTCTTTAATGTCTCAAGAGTAAACTATAAAATAAATTTCAGTCTTAAAAATTCACCTTTTATATGTTAATTTTCTGTTTTTCCTACTTTGAAATCTCCACATTTTATTAATCCCCTTAATATCTTAATATCCTTTTGTTATTTCTCTGTTTTCTTTCCTCGGGTTACAATTAAAATCTCTTACCATCACTATTAACATATTTACTAACACATTTTTTTATTTCTTCAGTTATGTTCTTTATGTCGTATTAGTATATGCATAAATCACTATTAATCTTATACATTTTTGTCTCTTCTCTTTCTCATATCATACACATCACTGTCCTTTCTGGTAGTGCTATTGTTTCATCTAGAATTCATATTTCTTTTTTTTTTTTTTTTTTTTCCTAGTCCAGAATATGTCATTTCCTACAGATCAAACAATGTATTTATAAAGTTTGTTACTGGGGTAGAGCACTGCTCCTAATGGACCAATTTAATTCTCAGCCCAGAATGAGAACACACATCTAGTGAAAAAAATAAAAATAATCTTTACAACAAAAAAGCACACTAAAATCAAAGGAATGGTTAATATAACATAGAAAATGATTAAAGAATGTCAGCAGAAAGCATTATGTACAATATTTACCTCACTTTGAGTAGTAGGAGTTGGAGAAGAGATATTATATTGAAAATAATCAGCGGTATGCATCAGAGATTAGGGAGGCTTGGGTATGAGACCTAAAGCAGAGTGTTTACAAGCAGCTTGTGCTGTGAAATGTTCTTTAGGTTGTGTCTAAAAGGAGCAGTAAGAGAAGTCTGTAAGATTTGAGAGTACATTCCTACACAGCTTGGGTCCAAGGGTAGAAAAGGAGTGGTTACAGCACTGATGTCTGGTTTCAGGTATTTGCAAGAGAGACCCTAGGTGACTATGAGATCTAATGTTGTATGATAGAGGCTGTCTAAGTAACCTTTAGAAAGAGAAGGACAGGAATTTTCTTTCAGGAGCTGGAAAAGTTGGGAGTGTAGGAGTAGATTGGCATGTTGGATTTGGTTAGAGTAAGACAGTGATGTTCATACAGTGGAAAAGGATAATAAACTGGCAGATGGAATTTGAGATTATTTAGATGGTGGTAGCACTTCTTTTGGAGGCAGATGCTACAAGAGGTAGGCAGTACTCAAGTTGCCAATAATATTTCTTGTTGGATAGGAGAAGAAAGATTAGATTTTGTTGGCCCAAAAAAGTAGGGAGCTAATCTTTCAGCAGGTGTTTTTGAAAAGATGGTGGAAGTTAAGTGAGGGATCAAGCCAGACCCCTAGTTATCTGAAGGTGTTAATTTGCTCAGTTGCATTGTTAAGGTGGTCAAGTATAAGCAGTGATTTTTTTTTGTCATTTAGTGGAAGTTCCGAAAAGCATAGTTTTAGTTTTTGAGTAGTTAAGTAATATTTTTTTCCTACAGAGCAAGTTAATGAGGGAGAAAAACTCTTTTTGCAGATCATATTGAACTGAGTGGGTTGTGTAGATGGAGCAGAAGATAACCATGTCTTCAGCATATAGTAACATTGGAAGTTGGGAAAGTTTGAGTATAGGCTTATTTATAAAAAATGGAGGAAAGAAGACGGGCCAGTATGGAGCCTTGAGAGACTCCTTGAAGTAAAGGAGTGGTGTCTGATGCACTGTTCTTAAAATTTACAGAGAAATGCAGGTTGGAGAGGTAGTGTTGAAAGAGAATAATGTCAGGACTAATCCCAAAGTCATGGCGGCTGTTAAATAAAACTGGGTGGTCAACCAGGTCAAAAGCTACTTGTAAGGTCTATAAATATGGCTTCAGTAAGGAGCTCTTTTTCCATAGCTAAAAGGGTGTGATTAGTGAAAGTCTGAAGTGCAGTAAAAGTGCTGTAGCCAGACCAGAAACCATTCTGTTTGGAAGAGAGAAAGCAGTACTGACTTATGTTGTTCGAGAATTAATTATAGACCAGTTTTTCTAAGAGTTTCCCAAGGTTAGGGAGGATGGAGATTGGGTAATAATCAATGGGTAACTTGAGGTTAGATTTTTTTTGTGAAAGGTATGAGTTTTGCTGTTTTTCAAGCATTGGGCATATAGTTTTGAGTTAAGCAAATGTTGTAGATTTGTAACAGAGAAATTGGAATAGCAATATAGTCCCTATATTGAAATATGAACAAGGAGGATATCATGTCTGTCTCTGTAGGCAAGTCAAGTTTTAGGTTGTCAAGGATAGGTATATCTCTTTGGTTAAGATCTTTTTAAAGTAGAAGAGGAGAGTATAAGGAGGAGGTCATGGAGAGATTGAATGAGGTAGAGAAATATGTGAGTTGATTGAGGGGAAGGTTGAAGAGGTAAGTACTAAAGTCTGAGGATGAAAGAGAAGAGGAGAAACAGTGAGCAATGGGAGGTGTTCTATGACCTGTTAGCCAGTTGACCTCTGCCCAGAATTGTAGAGTGAAAAAGGTTTGACTGATGTGTTCTCGTATGATGGCTGTTATGACATCTAATTGCTTGTTTGGACATGTTTCTGAAGAGGAGCTCTTGTGTGTTTTTCTTGAGCTTGTATAGTCTTTTGACTATAGTGAAGAATGTGTCTTGTAGATTACAGAGAAGTTGGGTGAACTGCTGGGAAGCATTTTCATGGTTTGTGGAGGAGAGTATAGGGGTCCATTTGAAAGAGGATGGATATGTTTAGCTTGGAATGTTTACTTGAGATTGATGATGAAGTGTAATGAGTTTTGGAGGGGAACATTTTGTAATAAAGGTGGATATTGAATCTTGTAGGATGATGATTACTTAGGTTGGGATGGAGGATACAGATATGAGAAATAAGTGAGGGGTTGTCTGTGATTATTAGGTCAAGCAGAGAGTGATGCGATAAAGAAAGAATGGATCCTGTGGATTCAGAGACAAATTGTGACCCCCCCCAACAGACTGCCTGTATTCTTTTCCTTTTTTTCTTCTTTGTTATATCTCATAAGTGTTTTATTTTCAGATCTTATTTTCTTTTCCTTCTCCTAAATTCCCACCAAATGATTTTTCAATATGTGCTTTGTATCCTGTCTCCATTTCTTTCTCTTCTTCCTCTTCACTTTCTAAAACTGCAAATCTGTTTTTTATGTATGATAACCCCACTTTGAACTGCTATTTCTTCTCTAACTACCTCTTCATTGTTTAAACTTTCTTATCCCCTTCTCCCATATCAACTTATTTTTCAGCATCTCCTGTAGTAATGTTTTTTACTGTTTGTCTTTCTTTTGAGACTCCTCTTCATTTATTTTTTTTTTACTTTGCTAATACTGGATATTGAAATCAGAAGTGTCCAAATTCTTTACTTTTTCTACAAAAAGGCTTTTTTTCTGTATGCCCCCCTTCTTTTCTTACAGCCTTGTACTAAATGATTTTCATCCCCAAAGCAAATAACATGCTTTAGGCTGGACCCAGTACATAACAGATCCTCTCTTACTATCCACAGTTATTGTAGCCGAAATATGTTGATTTTTTGCATCCTTAACATCATTTGTTAACCACACTTCTCACACCCAAGTCTATACATTTCTTTCTTCACATACTTTTTAACTTAATGTACTTTATTGCATACTGAAAGAGAATAGTTTTAACTCAAGCTCATACACCGTTGAAGTTTAAAATTGTAGTTTTATTTTCTAGTTTGATTGTAGTTCCAACTTCTGAAATAGTCTTTTCATGGTACTGCTGTATTTTTTTTTCAGTCTCAGTCATCATTTTTCCAGCAAGTTAAGGCTTTTATAGGTACAGTAGATATAAAAATTGTACACACCCTTGTTAAAATGCCAGGTTTTTGTGATATAAAAAATGAGACCATAATAAATAATTTCAAAACTTTTCCCACCTTTAATGTTACCTATAACCTGTACAATCAATTGAAAAACAAACAAATCTGTCAGGGGAAAAATATAAAAAAATAAAAAATGTACAATAATCTGGTTGCATAAGTGTGCACACCAGTAAACTAATACTTTGTTGAACCACCTTTTGATTTAATTACAACATTCAGTCTTCTTGGGTACACACCTGCCATCAATTAAAGAGACATTGATTAACCCCAAATAAAGTTCACCTGTCCTAGTAGAACTTTAATTACTCAGTTGCCTACTACAGCAAAAGCCATGGTTCACAGAGAGCTTACAAAGCATCAAATGGATCTCATTGTTTTATAGAGAACTGGGAAACAAGGTAAAAGGAATTGAAAGACCTCAAAAAAAAGAAGAAATGGATACATTTTGGAGAAGTATCTATGAAGATCCCGTGAAACATAACAAAGATGTTAAATGGATAGAAGAAGTAAAAGAAAGAATAAAAAGTTTAAAAGTACAGGATATGAATGGGATGAAGTAACAGCTAGAAAGATTAAGAAAACCCCAGGCCCAGATGCAGTATCTAACTTTTGGTTAAAAGTATTAACATCTTTGCATGAAGATTTAGCCATGAGTAGGAATTATTTATATGCGCACTCAGAACAGACACCAACCTGGCTAACAATAGAAAAAACAATGCTCCTGCTTAAGAGTGAACCTGCAAGCTACCCTAAAAATTATAGACCAATAACTTGCCTTCCGACGACGTATAAACTATACATGGGAATTGATGCCAACAGAGTTTATAGTCATTTACAAGAAAACTCAATTATGGCAGTAGAACAAAGGGGCAATAAAATAAAGTCATATGGAACAAAGGATCATTTGTTGTTAAAGTGATAGTGGAGAACTGTAAAAATGGGAAAAATCTAAGTATGGTATAGATTGACTACAAAAAAGCATTTGATAGTATCCCTCATTCATGGAAAAGAGTGCTTAAAAACATATAAGATACACCCCACACTGATCGACTACCTTACAGTGACTATGAAACAGTGGCAGATTACTTTGCAATTAAGCCATGATAAAGGACAAATTGTTACCCCAGGGATAAAAATTTAAAGGGGGATATTTCAGGGTGACCCTATGTCACTCTTACTATTCTGCTTTGCCTTTAATCCATTAAGCTGTTTACTCAACAGCTTAGGCCATGGCTATAATCAGGTTCCTAGAAAACAACAAAGTGTAAAGACTTCTCACCTTCTCTGTCAATTATTTAAAACTATATAGTTCATCAGATGAGGAACTGAAAGCACAACTGCAAGTTGTCAAAACTTTTTCAGATGATGTAAGAATGTCATTTGGTCTTGATAAATGTGCAAAAGCAACCTTTAAAGGAGGAAAACTGCAACGCCAGGAAAATATCAGTTTGGGACAAGAATGTGATATAAAAGAACTTGAGCAAGAAGGAGTGTATAAATATTTGGGAACTGATGAAGGATCAACAATAAAACACAAACAAATGTGAATAAAACTTAGTAAGGAGTACTTCAGAAGACTTAAATTAATCCTGAAAACAGCACTGACATCTATGAACAAAATACAAGCTATAAACCAATTTGCTCTTCCTATCCTAACTTACAGTATCCTAACTTACAGTTTTGCAGTGATTGACTAGCCCCAAAACATATTGGATAGATTAGATAGGTAAACAAGAACAATGCTTTATGCTCACCAAATAATTTATGAAAATCAGTGCATACCAAGATTATATATTCCCAGTTCTGAAGGAGGGATGGGCCTCCTTGAAATTGATTATATGTACAGATCTGCAATTGTGGGACTCTACACATATCTGCTGACCTCACAAGACCCAAACATAGTGAAAGTTTTGAAACATGAGGAGAATAAATCTAAGATGACTCCCCTGCTTAATCTAACAGAAGCTTATCAGCGTCAAGCAGGAATGGAAATCAAACCAGAAGCAGATGAAAATCAGGCAGTATCTGAATGTGCCAAAAAACAAAAGAAAGAATATAAGGTGAAGGATCAGATAAGAAGGCAAGAAATGTGGAAAAAGCATAAATATAGTTGCAAGTATACAAAACTTCTGGAAGAACAACATGTTGATCAGGAACAACCACAGGAATAGTTAAGAAGCGAATTCAAACCAAGAGATGAAAGGTTAATATAGGCGGCCCAAGATAGTGGACTGCGTACATGTTGGTTTATAAAGTCCACTGAACATGTGGGAGAAACAGACAAATGTAGGTTTTGTAAAACCGAACTAGAAACAGTTGCACACCTCATTGCTGGTTGTGACATACTAATGGCAGGAGGACTGTATACTGAAAGGCATAATAATGTGGTGAGACTGTTTCAATGGGGATTGTGCAAACATTATGGTATTGAAGTGGCTGACAAACACAGTCCACATCACCTGGTATCCTCCATTACCAACAGTTCAAAATATAGATGCTAAAAAATGGATATAGTGCTCCAAGAAAAGAAGACAAGAGTAGCATTGATCATTGAAATTGCCACACCCAGTGACTACAGTGTCTTGCGTACAGAGAGACACAAAGTCATAAAATATCAGGATCTGCAGGCAGAAACCAGAGCAATGTGGAAGAAAGATACCTAGACAGTTCCAATAGTAATAGGAGCAATGTAATACATGTAACTTCATATGAACTGCAGAAGGAGTCATTACTGGGCACATTGTGGGTGCTGCGAAGAGCACTACTGGCTGACAAAGATTTAAACAATACTAATTTCATGAACTTTAATCAAACTTTGACTTAGAAATGGGGTCCATTCCCATCATAGGTTCATAGGTAGGTACTAGGCTATCTGCCCAAAGGCATTTATAAGCCTAGCCAGAATGTGTTGGCTTTCGCCACCCCCTTAGATTAGTTCCCTGTGCCTCTGTCCAGCAGAGCCACTGAAGTGATTCCCGGGGTAAACTTTCTGTTTCCATCCACTCGACAAGGTTTCTCTTGAAGAGTGTTAGCGAGGAGCTCTGCCTAATGTAGATTGGGATCTTGTTCCAGAGCATGGGAAGTCTCTGGGACAGGAATCTATCCCTCCAGCACATCCTATTTATTGTTGTGGTGAGGTTTAGATCCCTAGAACGTGTGGCATGAGGGGATAAGGTTTTCTTTAGGTGGAGCATGTCCATCAATTCTGAGTTGGACATGGCCTTGTATGTCAGGCAGAGATCACCTCTGAGTAGGCGGTATGCAACCGAGTACAGCTGGAGTTTCTTCAGTCAAGCTGCATAGGGCATCTGTTTGAGGCCAGTGATCCTCTTGGTGAGGTACTTCTGTGGTCTTTCCAGCTGTTGTAATGGTATTATAAACCCAAAAGACTTGGAGAAATTAAAAAAGCTTGAAAGGTATCAGTCAGAAGGGTACAAAAAATGTCCACAGCATTGGATATACCATGGAACACAGTGAGGACAGTCATCAAAAAGTGGAGAAAATATGGTACAACAGTGATGTTGCAAAGAACTGGATGTCCCTCCAAAATTGATGAAAAGACATGATGAAAACTGGTCAGGGAGGCTGCCAAGAGACCTACAGCAACACTGAAGGAGCTGCAGGAATTTCTGACAAGTACTGGTTGTGTACTAAATGTGACAAAATGTATTCTCCATATGCCTGAACTATGAGGTAGAGTTGCAAGACTGAAGCCTTTTCTTACACAGAAGAACATCCAGGCCAGGCTAAAATTTGCAAAACAATACATCAAGTCTCCCAAAAGCATGTGGAAAAATGTTATGGTCTGATGAGACCAAGGCTGAACTTTTCGGCCACAATTCCAAGAGGTACGTTTGGCGCAAAAACAACACTTTGCATCATCAAAAGAAAACCATTGCCATGGTGAAGCATTGTGGTGGTGGTATCGTGCTTTGGGGTTGCTTTTCTTCAGCTGGAACTGGGGCTTTAGTCAAGGTGGAGGGAATTATGAACAGTTCCAAATACCAGTCACTTTTGGCCCAAAACCTTCAGACATCTGCTAGGAAGCTGAAGATGAAAAGGAATTTTACCTTTCAACACAACCTAAGCATACATCCAAATCAACAAAAGAATGGCTTCACCAGAAGAAAATTAAAGTTTTGGAATGGCCCAGACAGAGCCAACACCTAAATCCAATAGAAAATCTGTGGGGTGACCTGAAGTGGACTGTGCACAAGAGATGCCCTCATAATCTGACAGATGTGGAGTGCTTTTACAGGAAAGAGTGAGCAAATATTGCCAAGTCAAGATGTGCCATGCTGGCAGACTCCTACCCAAGAAGACTGAATGCTGTAATTAAATCAAAAGGTGCTTCAACAAAGTATTAGTTTAAGGGTGTGCACACTTATACAACCAGCTTATTGCACATTTTTTATATTTTTCCCCAACAGATTTGTTTTTCAATTGAATTGTACAGGTTATAGGTCACATTAAATGTGGGAAAAGTTTTGAAATTATTTATTGTGGTCTTCTTTTTATATCACCAAAACCTGGCATTTTAACAGGGGTGTGTACACTTTTTATATCCACTGTAAGTACTAAGCTAGCTGTCCCTGTAGGCCATTTTAAATGTAGCCAATGTCCTTTTTTGTGCTCAAATTAACATATTCCATTAGGCTACAGTTTGGTCTTACCTATCCCATGGTTAACAATTGTATATTACTCCTAATAAGAATAATTGGAATTATACCATAAATAATTTGAGGAGGACCCTAATAAGATAAAGCATTTAGGATCTGCTTATGTCCATTAGTAGTACAGGGGGCAGGCTTGAGTAGGGATAGGGATGACCTTTGTTTTATGTGAACGGGGAGTCTGTTCCAGAACAGTTGTATCCTCTCCAAGATACATATGTCCCTCTTAAGCATTCTACTGGTGTTGCAGAAGAAGTTTAGATACCTAGATTGAGTATTTCTGATGCCATTTGACTTGCTGATGTGCAGTAAATCCATCAGTATTGAGTTGGAGGATGCCTTGTATGTCAGACAGAGGTCACCACTTAAATGTCTGTAGGACACCAAGTATAGTGACAGGGTTTTGAGTTGGTCCATTTAGGACATGTTGTTTAGGACTTGCATCCTTTTAGTAAGGTATCTTTGTGAGTGTTCCAGTCGTTGCATGTGTCTGGACAGATATATGCCAAATGGGGCATTATATTCAATGAATGGGCTAATATGGGCTGAGTAAAGGGGAGCAATAACTTCTCTAGATCTAGACCTAATCCCTTTGTTTATAAGCTGTGCCATATAGGATTTCTTACAACAATGGACACATGCTGGTCAAATGTTAGGTAATTTCCCAAATCCTGAGAAAATAGATTAACTCTTAAGAGAGTATTGTCAATGTGGTAAATCCCTGGGTTATACAACTTCCCAAAGGATACAGTAAAATCTTTTCTTTTTTTTTCTCTTTTTTAGTTTCAATCCATGATTTTGGCACCAGTTATTTATTTTTTACAGACATTAGTACATAATTCCAAGTCTTTTAGGGATTCAGTACATACATATATACAAATATTTCAAGCACGGATATAAATGACCTTCTAGCTTGCCAATATACCAAAACACTTGTTCCCATAATAATTGTTCAGGCTGTTCTTAAAAATATCTAAACTAGTGCTTGCTTCAATGTAATTTGGTAGTCTGTACCATGCATCAGCTAATCTGCCAGAGAACCAATTAGTACACTTCTCATTCCTATAGAATTTTCTACATAATTTGTCTGATGATTCTCTAGTACTTTTTGATAACCCCAAACATTCCCAGAGGTAGCTGTCTCTAAATGCCCTATATAACTGAATAAGATCTCCTCTTAGATATCTGTAAGGGGACTGTACAAGTTTAGATATTTTAGTCTTTCATAATAACAGATTTTCACATCCATGGATGCCATTGGTATATTATCGCTGTACTCTTTCCAGTTTACTCATGCTTGTCTTCTTATAAGGTTTCCATATTGTTGTTCCATACTCAGGTTTTGGGTCTAATGTAACTAACAAACAATGACTTCATTATTTTTAATTTCTAGACTTTATAAATCTTTTTATACTAACTATAGTTCCATAACTATCATTAACCAATTGGTTGATATGATTAGTAAAACTCATAGCTGAATCTACCCATATACCCAGGTCCTTAAATGAGTCTACAGTTTCAATCACTGTGTGCTGTATTAAATATTCATCTTTCAGTTTATGTCTCCCAAATCTCATATGCTTATTTTTTTGATGTATGTATCAGCATATTATTCTCCTGTGCCCAAATGGTCAATTTAGTTAAGTTATTCTGCAGACATGCCTTATCTGTAACACTTGTAATCAGTTTACCCAATTTCAGGTCATCTGCATGTAGACTGTAGAACACCTCAGATGAAAAAGTTAGGTCTGAAAGATACAATCTAAACAAGTAAGGGCCTAGGACAGAGCCCTGTGGGACACCCTGACTGTAACCAAGGAATTCACCTGAGCAGTTGCTGTATGATACTTGCTATGTCCTATTTGTAAGTCATGCAGCTATCCAGCTTATCAAGAGTACATCAATACCTAGTTGTACTAATTTATTGATCAGTGTTTTGTGCATGACGCTGTAAAATGCTGAAGTTAAATTTATATAAATTACATCACAGCACAATTTTTCATTCACAGCTGTTATTATATTGTTATAGAACATCATGTTACAGGTGGTAATAGATCTATTTTCCACATATGCATGCTGATATATGGTTTCTAGTCCCAACCTATCCAGTTCTGACAATAACTTATCCAATATTACCTTCTCCATTAACTTTCCACAACATGAAAGTAGACTTAAGGGTGTATATGAATCTGTGTTTGTCCTACTCCCCTTTCACTTAAAGACAGGTTTAATGAGTGCGTAATCTTGAGGAATCTCCCCATATTTATATGACCTAGTGAATAATAGATATAATGGTAGTGCAAGTTCTTGCTGAAGTGTTCTCAGATCATTCTTACTAATTCAGTCTCCTCCCTGCACTTTGTTTGAATCCAGTTTGTGTAGTTCTTTTTCAATATAATCTAATTTTATTCCAGTATCCGGGGTTACCTGGATGTCACTAGAACAACTTATCACCCCTTTTGTGGATCCAAACTGCTTTGCATAAGATTTTGTAGGTATATCTATAATCTTTTGTGTCTGAGAATAAATTTTAGAATCTGCACACATTTTATCAAATTATGTCTTTACTCCTTCCACATCTTATCTATAAAAAGGTTTTATTCAATATCTTTATATAAATTTTCTTCAAATGTTTCATGATCTTGTCTCACACTATGCTTAATCTGTTTGTCCAGCTTTCTTCCATTTTTTTGTCTTTAACCTTAATCAGATATCTTGTTCTTATGGAAATATATCCCTCTGATATTGTATGCCTAGATTCTAATTTATTTTATTTAATTTTTTTATTTATCATTTTGTTGACCGGGAAAGTCCGACTAGGTTCCACAGAGCCTGTTTTCAGCGGAGGCCCGGGGAGAAATGCTCCAGATGCATGTCTTTGGAATGTTAAATGTTAAACATTGTTTTGCGTTTTTGCACTCAAACAATTTCTCTTTCAAAAGTTTCCACATTCCATCTGCAGCTTTTCCACTGAACACCTCACTCCAGTTATTTTTACATAGTGACTATTTTGCTTCCATAGAATCTGTGCATTGGTTTAGATTTCAGTTTGGCAGAATTATCTAGTGACAAATTAACCTTAACTCCGTGATCACTGCACAGCACTGGTGGTAAAACTTGATTTGAAGTTAAAGTAATCTCTCTGGGCACACAAACAATATCTAGTATGTTCCAACCTCTGGTAGTTTTTTTTTTTACAATCTGAAGCAATTATTGCAATTCAATGACTGTTTCTAGCTTAGAGTCATCTGCAAACTTAATTAGCCAGAGTCCTTTGGTATTGGTGTCTACTTCAGAAAATATGCCAGACTTATAAATATTAGTTCACAAAAATTTCAGCTCCCAAATGAATTAATGATCTTATGTCTTTAATGTCAAATGGATCGGAGTTGGTATATTTAAATAGCAAGGGGTTTGGGGGGTTTAGGGAGACTTCCCCACCTGCTTACTACAGTTTATTTTGTTGTCCGTTGTTTTGTTTTTTTAGGTAGTCAAAGTTGTGTAGCTTCAAACTTAATGGTTTGACCATTAGGTGTTCGAAGTTCCGCAACTTCGACTATGTGATATAGACCCTGTCAAATGCTAGCAGTAAAATAAGATACTCGATAATGTCATACCTGTGTACACTGCCATCATTTTCATGTTTTCTTCTTACTACTGGTCCTCTTTTCTGTGGTTGTAAAAAAATTGCAAAATATTTGTCCTCTCTCAGTTTCTTCTTCCTTGTCTTGGTAAATCTGCATACCAACTTCTTTCTTGTAAAAAAAAAAAGTTGAAGAGGTAAACCCTTAAAGTTGGCTGGAAGAATTGCTAAGACTGTAGTATACTGAAATTAACTGGAAACAACTGAAATGAGACTGGAATGAAAGTCTTTGTCTGTTAATTTCTCAAACTTGAGCTGAACAGGTGCCGTTCTCTCCTTTATGGACCACATCTTTTTGTACTTTTCAGAATAAATTCTGTACATGCTGTAGTTCAGTTAAGAATGCTTTATTATATGTTAACAATATCCAAATTTGCATCCATATCCATCTAGCTTAGTTTTTTTTTCTTATAACTAGCCAGTTTTCTAGTTTCAGCACTCAAATCTGTTTCTTTGATCTCAGCACTTGTTCAGAACTCACTGTAAGCTCTACATAAGCTGCAAATTATTACAGCACTCAACTTTCCACACTTGTCTAGTGGAAAGCAGTTTTTAGTACTTAATAAATAAGCACTTATCCAGGCATGTCTAAGGGTCAGCTCCCAGTGATTTCTCCTGTCTACCTGATGAATCTGGGCATCTTGGGGCAATGCAGCAATTGCCTCATGTACACAGACAACCCTCTCCTCCTACCACCCAACACTACAACCTGTGAGAGATGCACTTATATAGCCAAACTGGAAGCAAAGCTGTCTTCACCCAAGACTGGACTAGACAGTCAAGAGGAGAAGGTAAACACTTGCACCGCACCACACTCATCACATACTCCCTCAAAACCTACACCACCAAAACACACACATAGAAACACAAAACACATACCTACATTCGCGGAGGCTCTCAATAAAAACCTGCCCAAGCATCAGGGACATCCAAAGCATAAACGCAAGCAAACTCCACCCCCCCAACACAACCCAAATGACACATATCCCACAAACTCAGTGTGCCACTCAACCACAGCCCATAAGGCATAACAACGTACCCAACACTCTAGTCATAGGTAACTCTATAGTCAGGCACACAGATGTTCCACTCACTAGACTAAAAAAGGAGAAAGTTACTGTCAGCTGCCTGTCAGGTGCCAGGATCCACCACATAACGCATGCACTCAGGTCACTCCACAATAAGTACAAATATGACACTGTCATTGTCCATGTTGGTGTGAATGACCTGAGACGTACCTCCCTGGACTACATGAAAAGAGACATGGAGGAGCTCTCTGATCTTGTATCCCAGGCAGGTATGACCCTAACTGTGAGTAGCATCCTGCCATCACCCAGAATTATATCACAGTACAAGGACAAAATGATTGATTTCAACAATTGGCTAAGCTTCTGGTGTCATTCTAAGGGGATCCAGTATTTGTCTGCCTGGGACAACATGATTGACAGTCCACGATGCTTTGCCACAGATGGCCTGCACCTGTCGCCCTTAGGATTCCGGATACTGGCTAAGTCTCTTGTAACCCCTATAGTACCCTTTTTAGGCAAGGTTCAAATAACAAATTCACCACTGTAACAGGTACAAGCAAGCAAAATCTGAGGGTAATGCTACTCAATGCTAGAAGTCTAAACCTCAAAATGCACTCACTCGAGGCACTCCTTAAAATGGAGAACATTGACATCTGTGCAGTGACAGAGACCTGGTTCAAAGCTCCAGAGAGCACCCCTGCATTACCAGGCTTCAATTCATACCACACCTTTTGGCCACCTAACCCAGAAAGAAGCACTAAAGGCGGAGGCGTGTCCATATTCATTAAGGATATCCACACCTCCAGGCTAGTTGCACAGCATAATGCATCCGAGATTATCCAAGTGCAACTAACTCTGGGCAAGACCGCAATCCAAATTGTAGCTTGCTACAGACCCCCCACCATGCCCCAGGATTCACACTCCTCATTTCTTGATACACTGGAAAGTATTAGGGTACAACCCAACACCCTAATAATGGTTGATTTCAACTACTCCACCATTAACTGGGAAAACTATTCATGTACCAACTCTTTTGCTCAACGTTTTCTAGAATTCATAAATTCCAATGCCTTGGATCAACTTATTCACACCCCCAACAGGGGCAGCAATATCCTAGACCTGGTCATTACCAACATGGGAAACCGGTGTTCCACACCAGAGGTCAATTCCTCGTTGGTCAGATCTGACCACAAGCTAATCAGCCTAGACATCCACATCCCACCCCCAGCCCCAATTAGGGAAACTATCATAAAAAAAACTTCTCAAAAGCCAACTTCACACTTCTTAAGACAGAAGTGGCAAACTTCATGACACCCATGCAGATGGACAGTAGAGGTATGACTGCCGAATCCTACACTTTATAAGCACTTACACGAGTGTATGGATCATGCTATCCCTAATAGAACCAAGATGTTATCCTCCAAAAAAAGGAAGCCAATCTGGTGGACCTCTGCCATAAACAAACTCTACAACAGAAGAAAGAAACTGTTGCAAAAAAGAGTAAAATCCTATGACTGGAGGAACTCCCTGGTCAACCTCAGTAAGAAGCTGAGATCCCTCATAAAATCCTCCAAAGCTAGTTACGAAAACAAAATTGCCACTGACTCTAAAGACAGCCACAAAGCATGCTATAGCTATGTCAAGAATCTAAATGGGAACACTCAGATCTGCTCTGAGTTACAGCATAATGGCACTAAATATATAGAACCAACTGATATTGCCAACATCCTAGCAGATAGGTTCAGTGCTAACTTTACCCCCCTCTCACCCCCTAGAGGGCCCATCTCTATACCTGAAGAATGCAAAGTTCCTATAATCACAGCTGCACAGGTAAAAAACACACTCTCCAAAACCAAGAACACAGCATCCATGGGACCTGACAATATCCCAGGCTGCGTTCTACACGAACTACAGAATGAACTGGCACCCTACCTAAGTACCATGTTCAATCATAGCCTCACCTCAGGCTTTGTACCCACTGAATGGCGCACTGTGACAGTTATCCCACTCCACAAAGGGGGAGACACAACGGACCCCGGGAACTACCACCCCATTAGCCTGACGAGCCTGGTCTGCAAGGCCATGGAACGTATCATCATGGAACTCATAAACAAAGACATTGGTAATCTCCAAACTCTGGACCCTACTCAGTTTGCATTTGTAAAAGGCATATCATGTCTCCTAAACCTGATCGACTTCTTTGAAGCAGTCACCAAAGCCATAGATGAGGGTAAAATGGTTCACACAGCTTATCTAGATCTCGCCAAGGCTTTCGACACCATCCCTCACTCTGGAATTATAGATAAGCTCACTAAACTTGGTATAAATCCCTATGTCACAAGATGGGTTGCCAACTGGCTCACGGACAGAACCCACACTGTGAAAGTAGCGGATTCCAAATCTGACATCAGACCAGTGACAAGTGGAGTACCACAGGGTTCAGTCCAGGGTCCTCTCCTGTTTGATATCTACTTCTTTGAAGTGCAGGCCAACACAGAAGGTCTTTGGCTAACAAAGTTTGCAGATGACTGCAAACTAGGAGCCATAATCAAAACTCCTAACGATGTGGACAAACTACAAAAGGGCCTCAATGAGACAGATACCTGGTGTCAAAGCCATGGCCTGAAGCTCAATGCCAAAAAGTGTATTGTCATCCCCTTTGGTAAAAATTCTGTACCCATGAACTAACACATAGCTGGTAGTCTACTTAATGCCAAAAATGTGATAAGAGACCTTGGGACACAGGTGGACAGTAGTCTCTCCTTTGATAATCACATCACCACAGTGGTCAGGAAATCCTTCTACGTGGCTCATCTCATCACAAAAGGATTCTCATCCAGAAAAAAAGAGGTCATTGTTCCCCTCTACTCATCACTTATTAGACCCATTATAGAGTACAACGCCCCCTTTTGGTATGTACCTCACAAGACATCTACAACAACTGGAAAGACCACAGAAATACCTCACAAAGAGGATTACTGGCCTCAAACATATGCCCTATGCAGACCGTCTCAAAAAACTACAGCTTTACTCCATCGCATATCGCCTACTCAGGGGTGATCTCTGCTTAACATACAAAGCTATGTCAAACCCAGAGCTGTTGGACATGCTCCACTTAAAGAAATCCCAATCCCTCCGAGCTACATGCTCTAGGGACCTTAACCTTGTCACCACAATAAACAGAACTTGCTGGAGGGATAGATTCCTGTCCCAGAGACTTCCCATACTCTGGAACAGACTACCTATCTATGTCAAACAGAGCTCCTCATTAGCACTCTTCAAGAAAAATCTTGATGATTGGATGGGAAATGGGAAATTCACCCCGGGGATCACTTCTGTGGCTCTGCTCGACAGGGGCACAGGAAAATAATTTTCTTGGGTGGCGAAAGCCAGGGTACATTTTTTGGCTAGGCTTGTATGGGCCCTAGGGCCGACAGCCTAGTACCTACCTATGAACCTATAAATATTGTTTCCAATGGCAGTGCTGATAAACAATAACAGTCTGTATAAATTCTGGAATGATGAATAATAATAACACTACTGATAAATATCCATAGTTTCTGCACATATATTCTGATTCTCCTCTATAATATCAACTGAAACAGTCTTTTCTTCCTGAATATTATGGATATTTGACCTGACACAGGCTTGTATGTCTGTACTGTAAAGACCTTTTGCATATCAATATATAAAGTAACTTAACTGACTCGACTGTCTGTGTCTGAAGTATATCCTAATAATACCAAAGCCCTGTAATATTTACGCATGCATATTTATGCACCTCTTTAGCCTTGGTTTCTAAGCCTTGTCTTGCATGGGCTTCACAGTCTATTCTTTATCTAGCATTCCATTGCATGTACACATCTATTCAGAGAGAAAGGAATAGCTCTCCCTGAGAACTGTAATTTTTGTACAGCTCATGCTTAGCCAGCAAGAATATCTTTGCCTTTCTACTGAACTGTCTTTCCCTGAAACTGAGTGCATACAGGAAAACACAAGTCTGACTGTATATTTTCAATCCTCTTATTCTGCCATAATGTATTATAGTGAACTCAATAAGAATACAGTGAAAACTCTCAGTCCAACAGCTCCCCCTGAGGTCCCTGATGAAAGTTTACAGTGACCGTGTATTGTAGTTACCTCATATCTGTATTACTAACTACTGTAATCTGGTTTGAATATATGGGCTTTATGCCACCTCACTCATAATCTGCAGATGTGTTCTGATAGTGATGTCCTTCATGGTCTCAAAGGTACTATTAACTCCAAAAAGCTTTAACAGCTCCATATGCAGGAAATATATCTGTTCCAGCAATTACCCCATTATCTAGATCCATTGTCTTTAGAGTTTTAGGTCTAAGTTGTGATGTATGTGTGATGCATCTAAAACTTGTACATTATTCTGAAAACCAGTGCCTTTTAATTCTGTGTTTTTTAAAATGGATTAGACCAGGTAATACTTTTAACCATTCTCATCCAGAAACAGCATGAAGAAAATGCCATACACATCCTCAACTTGTTTCTGTGAGTCTCCAGTCAAGTTAGACAGAGTACAAACTTTTAACCCTTTCTATTTTTCTTTCCTATTGCTGTATGCTGTAATGGTAAAATTACACTGACTATTGTCTATATTTTCTACCTTATGAACTGGTGCCTTATTGTACCATGATGTCTATCTCTTATAGCAAATGAAACCTTACCCTGTTGTCCATAGATATACATTTTTAAACATTGTACTGTTTAGTCCATTTTCTTTTTGTTATATAGCCTAGCAAGCAGGATGGTTATTTTCTGAAGACTAACTGAAATCAGAACTAGAGGGATACTTTTATAACTGTCTTGAAGTATTACCACATACTGTATTAAATTGTATCTATAAATTTTCAGCTAGATTTGTTAATAATTATATTTACCTTTTTAATTTATATGTGCTGTAATAGATGTCTGCCTTCTGAATTTGTCTTAAATATCCTATAAATATTTATGAGCTATAACAGTTTACTAAAACCTATGCCTTCTGTATTTTAGATCTACACCTTTGCATACTCCTGTGTCCTTTTAACTTTCTGTCTAATGTACAATAATTATGCAAAAGCACACTGCAATCTGTAAATTAATTCACAAATTAAGCCTGCTTTGTTATACCTTGAGTATATTAAATAAATATTACTACCTATTCTTAAGATAAACTAAGCTGCAGTGGTACAGCAGTGGCATTATTGCCTCACAGCAAGAGGTTCTCCTGTTCGATTCTCGGCTAGAGTGCCTTCTGTGTGGAGTCTGCATGTCCTCCCCGTGGTCAAGTGGCCTCCGAAAGACATGCGTGAATGGGTGTGCCTTCGCTGAAGGTTGGGCATTGGGCTGGCAACTCGGCATCATAAAAATCTACTGCCAATCATTAGCAGACTGGAGTTCCACTGTGGCGACCCTTAACCGGGGAAAGCCCAAAAGACAAACAAACCTATTCTTTAGATAACTTATTTTAATAAACCTGTTACAAATAATTCTGTCACTTTACGCTTAGAATTACCGACTGAATAATGTGATGCGTGGTCTAGTAATACTGTTTACAAATAATTCTGTCACTTTACCCTTAAACTAATGACTGAATCATGTGAAGTGTGATGTAACTGCATGTTGTAACTGAGTGTGAATGTTATATTCCGATATCTGACTGAAATGTACAGTACTGAACTCATAACTGAGTATGAATGTCATATTCTGAAATTTGACTGAAATGTACTAAACTGAATATATATATAATTGAGTAAGATTGTCATATTCTGAACCTTGATAGAAATTTACATTAAAGTGATACATATTTATACTGAGCATTTAAAATAGCTGTATGTATTCTGGAAACTAACTAAACTAATAGTAAAGGAATATCGTTTACCAATGTTACCTGAACAAAAATAAACATAAAAGCATAATTGAAATCTAGTAAATGTTATCATAGGAGGTTACTAGGCTATTGGCCGTGAGGGCCTTATAAGCCTAGCCAAGAGTTTAGCCCATGTTTAGAAAAAATCAACACCCGATGCCCCTGTCCAGCAGGGACACAGGTGGAATCACAGGGGTATATTTTCTGTTTCCCATCCAGTTATCCAGGTTGAGCATAAAAAGGAGTAAAGAGGTACTCTGCTTGATGTAAAGAGGGAGTCTATTCCACAGATGGGGGAGTCTCTGGGATACAAATCTGTCCCGCCAACAAGTCTTGTTGATGTCATAGACCAGGTTGAAGCTGTGTATGCAGGGTACTCTGGTGGAGCTTGACTGACAGATATGCAGCAGTCCCATCAATGTGGGGTCCGTGATCACCTTGTATGCCAGACAGCAGTCACCTCTGAGGAGTCTGTATGAAACCGAGTAGAGAGATAGGGCTTTTAGCCTGTGTATGGTAGATGTTTGAGGCACTGGATTCTCCTGGTGAGGAACTTCTATGGTGTCTCCAGCTGCTGCATGTGCTTTGTGAGGTACATGCTGAAAGGGGCGTTGTACTCAATAATGGGCTTTATAAAGGAAGAATACAGGGATGTTATGACCTCCTTGTCCCTGGATGAGATACCCTTACTTATGAGTGGGCCATGTAGAAGGCTTTCCATATAACAGAAGCAACATGGTGGTCAAAAGTCAGTTTGTTATCAACCTGGGTGCCCAAATCCTTCATGACTGATTGCATGCTTAGGATGTTGTTATTAATGTGATAATTTGTGGAGACATCATTCTCCCAAAAGGGTATAATGATGCATTTTTTAGTATTCAGCTTAAGGCCATGTTTCTGGCACCAGTCATTTGTCTGAGTGAGACCGTCTTGGAGGATGTCCACATCACTAGGGGGAATTGATGACAGCACACAGCTTGCAGTCATCTGCAAACTTGGTCAGCCATAGCCACTGGTTTTGGCCTGCACCTCAGAAAAGTATATCGCAAATAACAAAATAACAGAGGCCCAAGACCGAACGCTGGGGCACTCTGCTTGTTACGGGTGTACTGCTTGAGGTGGCTTCCCCTATTTTGACTACATGGATTCTATCAGTGAGCCAGTTTGCTACCCATCTGGTAACATATGGATTGATGCCTAGTTACGAGAGTAGTATGAGTGAGCAGTAATGACCAGTTCCATAGATATAAGGGGAAGGGGGCCAGTACTGACGATGATAAGATTTACTGATGGAGGGGACAGAGGGGTAAAGTTTTCACTCACTCTGTCAGCCAGCAAGTTTGCTATAGCTACATAATTTGTATATGTGGTGCCCTTGACCACTAGTTCTGAACAGATCTGGCTGCTTCCTTTGAGGTTGTGGACATATGCGAAGAATGCCTTATGATTGTCTCTAGTAGATGTGGCCAATTTGGACTCGAAGTTTGCTGTGGATGATTTCAGTAGTGCTCTTATTTACTTGTTCAAGCTAAGGGGACATTGCTTCTAATTGGGCACCTGCTTCTTCTTGGTCTTGGACAGCAATCTTTTCCTTTTGTTATAGAGTTTATTTATTGCAGATGTGCACCAGACAGGTTTACTCTTCCTTGCGGAGGATGATTTAGTCCTGTTGGGTATTCCTGATGCCGTGCATCTATACAAATGCTCATATAATACTTTGGTGTAGTTTTGGATATTGGTGCCAGTCCCTACAAAGCAGGAGGAGGCTGTGGAGCTGTTTATACCATCCCTCAGGAGGCTGTAATCAGATTTGGAGAAGTTTTTATGTCTGATCCTAGCTAGAGGGGGGGTTGGGGGAGATGCTAACTTTGAAAGTGGCCACTTTGTGGTTGAATTTTAACAGGTAGGATGATAGTATAGGGATGCTGCAGTGATTACTCATGTTGGTTAACACCAAGTCCAAGATATTATCACCTCTTGTGAGGGTATCAACTAGCTGTTCCAAGGCATTTGCATTGACAAAATCAAGGAATCTCTGGGCATTTGTGTTCTGGCATGAGTATTTCTTCCAATCTATGTTTGGGAAGTTAAAGTCACCCAGGATCAGGGTAAAGGGTTGAATTTTGATAGATTCAAACAGGTCCAAATAGGTGAATTTGGAATCTTGAGTCAGATATGGGGGCCAGTAGCTAGCTATGATATGAATAGGGGTCTTGTCAATGGTTAACAGCACCTGGAGTGTCTCTTACTGTTTGACCAGCCTGGAGATGTGTATGTCTTTAAAGTATATTGAAACTCCACCTCCTTTGGCTTTACTGCCACAGTTTGGGGTCTGAATGAATGATAGGATGAGTAACCAGGTATGGCTGGGGTGCTCTCTGCAGCATTGAATCAGGTTTCTGTGACTGCACAGGTGTCAGCATTTTCCAGGGTTAGGAATGCTTGCAATGAGTGAAGTTTCATATTTAGACTCCTAGTGTTTAGTAGCATGACTTTTAATGTATATTCTGCTGAAATTCTTATGTTGGTAGTTTTAACCTCATTACTTTTCCTAAAAAAGGCACTATAGGGGAGGCAAGAGCCTTTGTCAAAGCCTGAAGCCCAGGTGAGACAGATGCAGGCCATCTCTGGCAAAGCATCATGGTTTGTCGATCATATCTTCTCAGGCTGTCAAGTACTGAATCCCCCTGCAATGACACCAGAAACTAAGCCAATAGTTAAAGTCGGTCATTTTCTGTTTGTATTAAGATATAATTCTGGGTGATGGCAGTATGCTGCTTAAGGCTAGGGATATACCTGCCTGGTACACATAGACAGCGAGTTCAATCATGTCTCTCTTCATATAGTCCAGAGAGGTACATCTCAAGTCATTCACGCCAACATGGAATATGACAGAGTCATAACAGTACCTCTTGTTGAGAGACTTGAGTGCATATGTGATGTGGCAAATTCTGGCAGCTGAGAGAATTTGCTCCCCTTGACTTATCCATCTGTGTGTCTGACAATGTAGTCTCCCATTACTAATATGTTGGGTTTATGGTGAAGCCTTAGCTGTGAGGCACAGGTGTGTGGACTAAGCATGGCATGTGGTGTGGAGGGCTGTGTAGATCATGTGTGTTTTTGCCTTGGATGTCTCCTTTGTTTGGATATGTTTATGTGGAGGTCCTCCTCATGTGTAGGTGTGTGTTGTGTAGGTGGTGTTTGAGGTGTAGTGATTGTGTTGGCAACCTTTTCATGCCAGATATTCTGGCTTGAGGGGGAGACAGCTTGGTCTCTAGGTTCCTAATGTAATTACATCTCTTACAAATTGTGTACTTAGGTGGTAGTAGTAGATGGTTGCCTGTGTACATGAGGTATTTGCTACACTGTCTCAGGATGCCCATATGAACCAGACTAGGAGGAGTAACTGTAGGAAACTGTCCATCCATATTTGTCAGAATTTGAGGGAAAAAGGCCAGAGAAAGCTAAGGGGTGGGCCTAAAGCCAGAGTGCTTAAACCAAAAACTAAGAACTTAGAATAATGCTTAAGAATAACACTTAACAATTTAGACAGGCTATAAACAAAAAAGATGCAGTTGAACACTTTAGAGAACAGGCAGCAAGTAGGAGGATAAAGCAAAGCAAGATAAAGTAACAGAGTAGAAGAAAGAAACAAAATTAGAAAAATATGAGCAGCTGAATAAAGTGTTTTTTTAAGGGAGAGAGCAGAAACAGAAGAGAATTCATGGTAAAGGGACTAAGGGGTTTGACTTCCTAAATGATCTCTGTATTAGGTAGAATGAGCTTGAGAACACAACAGCAATAGTGTGGGAGGGTGGTAGAAAAAAAGTTTCAGCACAGATCAAAAAATAAAATTCTGCCCACAAATATATAAATAATTCAGTCAAGCAAAAATAAAGACAATGCAGAACTCTGAACAGTTAAAATTCCAATTATATACTTATCACCTCTATATTTCCAGATTGTTCGGCAAGCACTCTCACTAAAAGCACAAGGACATTCTAGAAATGATATGCAGGAACTTACAAAAAGGCAATATTTTTATACCAGCAAGACAAAAGCCAAGCCTTGAGACAATCAGATAACACAAAAGCTGTTAGACCAATTTTAACAACTTTAAGAACACAAACAGCAATAGGTTGGGAGAGTGAGAGAAAGTACAAATCAGAAAACAAAATTCTGCCAGCAAATATATAAATAATTTAGTCAAGCAAAAATAAAGACAGTGCAGAACTCTGAATAGTTAAAGTGCCAATAATATACTCATCAGCTCCATATTTCAAGATTGTTTGAGAAGCACTCTCAGTCAGAACGCAAGGAGATTCTAACAGTAATATGCAGCTATTTACAAAAAGGCAATATTTGATACCAGCAAGACAAACACGAAGTGTCGAGACAATCAGATAACACAAAAGCTGTTAGACCAGTTTTACCAACTTTAGGAACACAAACAGCAATAGGGTGGGAGGGTGGAAGAAAAAAAGTTTTAGCACAGATCTAAAAACAAAATTCTGCCAGCAAATATATAAATAAATCAGTCAAAAAAAAAAGACAGTGCAGAAGTCGGAACAATTATAGTGCCAACAATATACTTATCACCTCTACATTTCCAGATTGTTTGAGAAGCACTCTCAATGTGAACAGAAGGAGATTCTAGCAATGATATGCATGAATTTACAAAAAGCAATATTTTTATACCAGCAAAACAAAAGCCATGCCATGAGACAATCAGTTAATACAAAAGCTGTTATACCAGTGTTACCAACTTTAACTACCCCAACAGCAACAGGGTGATTTACCACTATGCCATTTGAGCTGTTATGGGTGAGAGAAGAAAGTTTCAGCACAGATCAGAAAACAAAATTCTACCAGCAAATACATAAATAATGCAATCAAGCAAAAATAAAGACAGTGCAGGACTCTGAACAGTTAAAGTGCAAACAATATACTTATCAGTTCTGTATTTCCAGACTGTGTGAGAAGCACTCTAAGTCAGAACACAAGGAGATTCTTGCAACCATATGCAAGAATTTACAAAAAGACAGTATTTTTATGCCGCAAGACAAAAGCCAGTCCTTGAGACAATCAGATAACACAAAGCTGTTAGACCAGTTTTACCAACTTTAAGAACCGAAACAGCAATAGGGAGAGAGGGTGTGAGCACAGTGATATATAAATAACTCAGTCACGCAAAAATAAATACAGTGCAGATCTCTGAACGGTTAAAGTGGCAACAATATACATGTATCACCTCTATATTTTCAGATTGTTTGAGAAGCACTCTCAGTCTGAACACAAGGAAATTATAGCCATGATATGCAGGAATTAACAAAAAGCAATAGTTTTATACCAGCAAGAAAAAAGCCAATCCTTGAGAGAATTAGATAATGCAAAAGCTGTTAGATCAGTTTTACTAACTTTAAGAACACAAACAGCAATAGGGTGGGAGGATGGGAGAAAAATGTTTCAGCACAGATCAGAAAATAAAATTCTGCCAGTAAATATATAAATAATTCAGTCATGCAAAAATAAATACAGTGCAGAACTTTGAACAGTTAAAGTGCCAACAATATACTTACCTCAGTATTCTCAGATTGAGAAACACTCTCATTTAGAACACAAGGAGACTCTAGCAATGATATATAGGAACTTACAAAAAGGCAATATTTTTCTACCAGCAAGACAAAAGCCAAGCCTTGAGACAATCAGATAACACAGAAATGTTAGACCAGTTTTACCAACTTTAAGAATCCAAACAGCAATCGGGTAGAAGGGTGGGAGAAAAAAAGTTTCAGCACAGATCAGAAAACAAAATTCTGCCAGCAAATATATAAAAAATGCAGTCTAGCAAAAATAAAAGAGAGTGCAGAACTTTGAACAGTAAAAGAGCCAACAACATATTTATCAGCTCTATATTTCCAGATTGTTTGAGAAGGATTCTTAGTCAAAACTCAAGGAGATTCAAGCAATGTTATGTTGGAATTTACAAAAAGTCAATATTTTTTACCAACAAGACAAAAGCCAGTCCTTGAGACAATCAGATAACACAAAAGCATTTAGACCAGTTTTACCAACCTTAAAGACACAAACAATAGGGTGAAAGGGTGGGAGAAAAAAAAGTTTCAGCACACATAAGAAAACAAAATTCTGCCAGCAAATATATAAATAATGTAGTCAAGCAAAAATAAAGACAGTGCAGAACTCTGACAGTTAATGTGCCAACAATATACTTACCAGCTCTGTATTTTCAGATTGTTTGAGAAGCACACTCAGTCTGAACACAAAGAGATTCCAGCAATGATATGCAGGAATTTACAAAAAAGCAGTATTTTTATACCGCAAGACAAAAGCCAAGCCTTGACACAGTCAGATAACACAAAATATGTTAGACCAGTTTTACCAACTTTAAGAAAACAAACAGCAATAGGGTGGGAGTGTGAGAGAAAAAAAAATTCAGCATAGATCGGAAAAAAAAAATTCTGCTAGCAAATATATGAATAATTCAGCCAAGCAAAAATAAAGACAGTGTATAACTCTGAACAGTTAAACTTCCAAAAATATACTTATCACCTCCGTATTCTCAGATTGTCTGAGAAACACTCTCAGAACACAAGGAGACTCTAGCAATGATATGCAGGAATTTACAAAAAGGCAATATTTTTCTACCAGCAAGACAAAAGCCAAGCCTTGAGACAATCAGATAACTCGGAAATGTTATACCAGTTTTACCAACTTTAAGAACCCAAACAGCAATCGGGTAGGAGGGTGGGAGAAAAAAGTTTCAGCACAGATCAGAAAACAAAATACTGCCGGGAAATATATAAAAGATTCAGTCAAGCAAAAATAGAGACCAGAGAACTCTGAACAGTTAAAGAGCCAACAATATACTTATCAGCTCTATATTTCCAGATTGTTTAAGAAGCATTCTCAGTCAGAACTCAAGGAGATTTTAGCAATGAGATGCAGGAATTTACAGAAAGCAATATTTTTATATCAGCAAGACAAAAAGCTAAGCCTTGAAACAATCAGACAACACAAAAGCTGTTAGACCAGTTTTACCAACTGTAAAAACACTAACAGCAATAGAGTTGGAGGGTGGGGGAAATACAGTTTCAGCATAGATCAGAAAGCAAAATTCTGCCAGCAAATATATAAATAATTCAGTCGAGCAAAAATAGACACCGCAGAACTCTGAACAGTTAAAGTGCCAACAATATATTTATCACCTTTATATTTCCAGATTGTTTGAGAAGCAGTCTCAGTCAGAACACAAGGAGATTCTATCAATGATATGCAGGAATTTAAAAAAAGGCAAAATTTTTATACCAGCAAGACAAACGCCAAGTCTTTAGACAATCAGATAACACAAAACCTGTTAGACCAGTTTTACCAACTGTAAGAACACAAACAGCAATAGGGTGAGTGGGTGTGAAAAAAAATGTTACAGCACAGATCAGAAAACCAAATGCTGCAAGAAAATATATAAATAATTCAGCCAATCAAAAATAAAGACAGTCCAGAACTCTGAACAGTTAAACTGCCAACAATATACCTTTTCAGCACTATATTTCCAAATTGTTGGAGAAGCACTCTCAGTCAGAACACAAGGAGATTCTAGCAATGATATGCAGGAATTTACAAAAAGCAATATTTTTATACCAGCAAGACAAAAAGCCATATCATGACACAATCTTATAACACAAAAGCTGTTATACCAGTTTTACCTACTTTAAGTACCCAAACAGCAACAGGGTGAGAGGGTGGGAGAAAAAAGTTTCAGCACAGATCAGAAAACAAAATTCTGCCAGCAGATATATAAATAATTCAATCAAACAAAAATAATGACAGTGCAGAACTCTGAACAAAGAATATACTTATCACCTCCGTTTTCTCAGATTGTTTGAGAAGCACTCTCAGTTAGAACACAAGGAAATTATTGCAATGATATGCAGGAATTTACAAAAAGGCAGTATTTTTATACTGCAAGACAAAAGCCAAGCCTTGAGAAATCAGGTAACACAAAAGCAGTTAGACCAGTTTTACCAACTTTAAGAACACAAACAGCAATAGAGCAGGACGGTGGAGCAAAGTTGCATGGGTGCTTATCCAGCTACTGCTAACACTACTAAAGACTATGTTAACAGACAAATTGCTTCATATGCAGATGTGGTAACAGGACAAATGACTGAATGCAGCCGCAGCAAGTATGGGATTAAATGAGCCAGATAGTTTTTCTACACACAGGGCAGACTTTTTAACTTAGCTGAATAAAGATTTTAAATTACTTGAAAGCCATATAATGGAGTGTGCTGTATCTAGTGAAATGGGTAATAGTACCATAAAAGATAGTTTAAAATGGAAACGCTGCTTAAGTACTATTGTGGAGTGCAGCTTGACAATGCTTTCTTTGAGGAGTGTATCAAATGTAACATGTCCCTAAGGGTCTCAGAGTTTTCAAATTTCAAAGAAAATGGTAAACGCTGCTACCTGAAGATCCTTCTTCGTAAAAATGAAGAAACAAGATGAAACAAGATGAGTAAAAACTGGAGACGGACCACCACGATGTAATAAAATGACCAAGTTTATTGAGAGAGATGAGCGCTTTCGCGTACTCCCAGGGTGCGCTTCATCAGATCTATTTTAATTAATAAAACTCTATCTTTTTATACATTTAACTTCATTAAAACATTCAGCATCAATCAATTAATTAAATCATCATTACATAATTAAACTTGTATCTTGATAGTATAAGGCAAAATATACTGAATATCAAATGCAGCTTCAGTTCAAATCCACAATTCAACCTTCAAATTGCTATATATAGAGATGTTCTAGTTATAGCCATATGGCTTAATATATCAGAATGTAATGTATCAAAATAAATATGTATGATAAAGTAAAATAAAATAAACATTAAATATAAAATATATGAAATATAATCTGAAAAATGGAAATATACAATTTAAGTGCAGTGAATATAACTAAGTAGAAAAATCTTACTTATTTAAACTTCCGTGCTTCAAGCAAAGGTTTTATGCTGATGAACTGATTGAGACCAGGGTCTTGATGTGCTCTTAATTTTAAAATCCATTTTAATTTGATGGTTTCTAAATTATTGATGTTATTATTAGTTTTCAAATTTCATAACATTTTAACTAATGGGTCAATCCTCCATAAAGAATTACTTGAATTGTTTGTCTGTACGGGTCTTGATTTTATGCGTCTCCTTATTAGAGATAATAAATGATTAATGACAACACTCGGGGAAGAAATTGTAACACTAGAATATACTATCACTAGCGACTCCTTGTTTTCGACTTATATGAACCATTATAAGAGCTTGCTAAAAAGGGTGGAACAACATGTTATGGATATCAAAGAAAGAAAGAAAAACAAAAACTCATTAGGGACCAGCAGGATTATGATTTGAAATGTGCCTATCCACTTCCTAAAGAAGATTTTAAAAAATGGATTAACATTGGTTGGCACACCAGTTCCAGACACCCCGTTGGACACACTGTGGCACAATCAATAACAGGTTTTCTTTAATCAGGAAGGACAGGATTTTTACAATTAACCATCCCCTCTACCCAGATTGTCAAGGCTTCAGAACAAGAAGAAGAGTCAGATTATTATCTGAAAGCTTTGAATGGACAACAAATGAACTTTTACCATCAATCAAATGGCAAACTGAGAGGGAAGGGGAGGAAGAACTCCCAGTATCAATGATAAGGGACAATGCTAGGGACTTTTCCATGTTAGAGTTTCAAAGACTTAAAATATATAATTAAATGGACATTCAGCTTGATGAAAAACACAGTATGTTATTTTCAAAAGGGTTTAATTTTATTCCAAATAATACATGTAATTAATTAAATAATATCAGTGATATTAAATTTTTTGCAAGGAAAATTAAATTTAAACTATTGTTTGATACCAACAATGAGAGTGAAAACATAAATGTATTACATAGAACAAGTACCTTCAACCCCACTTTGTTATTGCCAATAGCTCTTTGAGAGGTTATGGAAATTTGATTTAAGAGAAAAAAAGTAGTAAATCTACCTTTCCTACAAATTTTAATTTAAGTAGAGTTGAGCACACCATTTTATCTGAATTGCCCAATATCAAGGTGATTAGAATAATGAAGCCAGGTAAAGGTGGAGGGGTGGTGATTATGAATTATTTACAACATGCCCAAACAATGCAATGTTTTTTATAACAATGGATTTTTCACCGCAGCATCTTTAAATGAGGTGAGCATTGCTAATTATAGGGTTTATTGTTTATTAGAAGAATTATTTCTTGAATATCAGTTTGATCTGGAGGAAATTAGGTTTCTAAAGGTTAAGAAACATTTGATACAGGTGTTATTTGGTATCCCCAAAGTACATAAATCTATCGTCAACCTCCTAGTGAGACCAACTTTGGCAGTCAGAGGCTCAAAGACTCAGCCATTAGCTAAATGTATAGATTCCAAACTTAAGAACTACGTTCTTGATGAGGAACATGTACTTAAGGATTCCTGACATCTTTTAAAATGCTTAGCTGATTGTGAGTCTAAAGAAAATATAACATTTCTTACTACAGATGTCAAGGATTTATTTTTGTGTATCCCTCACGAAGAAGATTTGGAAATTTTTAGGGAAGCCTTGGTATTGGATGCCAAGTTATCTGAAAATTAAATTTATGTGTTATGCACTCTAATGGACATAGTTTTAACTAATAACTATCTTTTTAATGGAGAATATTTCACACAAACAAAGGGAGTGGTGATGAGATCACCTGCAGCACTGGTCTTATTGAATATTGTACTGTGGTTGTGGGAGACAACATTTATTTACAATTCCATATACACCCATTCCATCTATCGCTACTTCAGGTACCTAGATGATATTTTGATTTTTATGGGAAACATGAGACACAAAAAGTATTGGAATGTATGGATTTTATAAATAGCTCAACAACTTTTTTGAAGTTTACACACAGCTTTAACGTTGAAAAAATAAACTATTTGGATTACATTTGTATAAATTTTGAGACTTCTATACATATGAATCCTACGTATTAAAATAACTTCCTACATTTTGAAAGTAGCCATCCAATATGACAAAAAAGAAATTTAATGAAGAGTCAGATGATTAGACTTTCATGGCTTATAGCTGATGATGGAGAGCTTACTATTAAAGAAGCTGTAAGATATGTCTAGATAAAGAGGGTATTTTAATTCACTGTTAAATGAGGAAGGATGATTGGTGTCCAGGGAAAGATATACACAATACCCCCCTATTTTAAAACAGTTTGATTTTGAATTTAATCCTTGAAATAAAGATCTGGATATAGACCTCACTATTACTTATGACCATCAACATACTTTTACTATAAATATTATTCAGACAAAATCGGGATGGTGTTTTGGGGGAATTTGGTTTGATTGAAAAGTTAGGCCCATCCCCTAAAATCATATATAGAGGAGATAAGAACATAAAACACATTTTTGAAAAAACATGTAATGGAGGATGGATTCTGTTTAGAAAAATTAAAAAAAATGTGGTGCTTGTAAGGAATGTAGGTTCATTAATGAGACGGCCCATCCCCTAAAATCATATATAGAGGAGATAAGAACATAAAACACATTTTTGAAAAAAAACATGTAATGGAGGATGGCTTCTGTTTAGAAAAATGAAAAAATGTGGTGCTTGTAAGGAATGTAGGTTCATTAATGAGACAACAAATATCACAACTGGTAGTTTTAAGAAAGTATACCTTGTTTTAGGAATTTTGGTTGTATAAAAAAGGGGGTAGTTTATGTCATGAATTGCTTGTCCCATCTAGCGTTTTACTTAGGCAAGACAGAAAAGCAACTTAGGAAAATAATTTATCAGCATATCTATGCTATTAAGAAGAAGGATATAACTAATGCAGTTTATAGACATAGCACCACTTGTCAGAATTTTAAGAAATTAATTTTTTGTGGGATAGAGAAAGTGGCCCATAATGAAAGGGTCTATATTAAAATCCCGAAAGGCTGTAACAGTGAATGTATGTACATTGACACATAAATGTCAATGTACATAAACACCAAAACACATAATTGGTGAAAATCACAATGCCGAACATGTTTGTTTAGCCAGCAGCATGATTGTGGGGATAAGGAAATATATTCTTTTCCCCACTGTAGTGCAATCTCAGAGTTGGTATATTTACGTAAGGGGGTGGGGGGGCTTGCCCCCCTTCAAAAGTGGGTTAATTTCAGTTTTGTATGTTTGTTTGAACATACCTGTGAGGTGCTCTTGCTTGATGTAACATGTTCAACATTGTAATTTTCGCCGATTACGTTTCACTGCTTATGTACATCGATGTTTATGTGTCGATGTACATACATTCTCTGTTAAGGCCTTTTGGGATTTTAATATAGACCCTAATGAAAGGGGAGGGAATTGGTCTTCCTGTGTAGAATTTATGGAGACATACTGGCAAATTTTCCTGAATGCCACACAATTTCCAGGTATTAATGACAGGGTATCCATTAGTAGCATTTTAGCACTGAAAGCAGATGCAATTTAAGTTTTACTACTTTATACCAGGTTACAAGAAGTTCTTATTACGGGTCAGTCATATAGATATTATTAATGTTTTAGGTGACATTTATTTTACAGCTGATTCCTTGGGGTGTTATATTATATTAGACATGGGTACAAGAGTGTTTACTAAATATATATTTTTAAAGGAATTGAATGTCTTAATTAACATGTTTTACAATCACTAGCATTTATTTTTATTAGTTGAACTAATATTTTTTGAGATGAATAGTTTTAAGAAAGGTTTCTTTTAAGACAATTGTAAGGAAAGTTTTTTTAAATGGCCTAATTACTTTAATTGTTGATATAACATGATTGGTTATTTATGACAATTTAAATGCTTGTTTTTACTGACTTATTCATCTGATAAATTTCCAGTTTAATTAAAGGAATGAAAGCGCTCATTTTATATGACAGACCTGGCTCTGGCAGTTATTTCAGCAGGTTATCCTTGTGTTCATAGTTTGTTTCTTTCCAAAGTTGTGGTTTTGGTTATTTATAAATAATTACTGTCCCACTTACCTAAAAAGTACATAACATCTTACATAAATTTATGATTAATTTTTTCTGTCATCTGCAGCTTTTTAACGTTTTTCTTGCTTCTTCGCTATGTGACACTGGAAACTTGAAAGTTTGTGAAGATGGTGAAGTACACTGCTGTTAACTGGATAATGTCTTTTTATGTTCTGAAGGAACACAGCTGATGGTTGTAGATTTTCTGAAATAGTGCTGGTCTGTTGTTCTTTCAGGCTTTTCTTGAAGTAGTGTTTTGAATAATCACTTTTGCTCTACAATCTAACAGCTGTGATTACTATATGTATAGGTATGTCATCTGCTCTGTTTTCTTTATGAAGTTTACATCTGGAATATTAATGGTGTCTTACTGAAAAGTCTGCTCTGTAAGGAGTAACTATAGTACTGTCAGCTCTATCCTTATTCTGTGTGGAGTTCAGTTTCCCATCTGGAAAAATGCTGGTGTGCTGCTGAAAAGTTTGTTATGAAACAAGTCTGCTGCAGTTACTGATAGAGTGGAAAAAAAGTGTTACTGTCGGAGGCTGCTTTTACTTTTCCCTGAAGTCTGTTCTGTAGGATAAATGTAGTCTGACTGCTGATAAGGTTGCTATTGAGTTTTGGGACTTACTTTAACTGTTGTCACCCCATCAATGATAGGCTCACCATTGAAAGAATTGATAAGACTGTAGTATACTAGAATTAATTTGGAAACAACTGAAATGAGACTGGAATGAAAGTCTTTATCTGTTGATTACCCAAACTTGTGCTGAACAGGTGACAGTCTGTTATTTATAGGCCAAATCATTTTGTACTTTCACAATACATGTTGTAGTTTGGTTTAGAATGCTTTATTAGATGATAACACTATCCAGATACTGTCGCCAATAACAGTGTTGATAACAGTGTTGATAACAGTCTGTAGAAATTCTGGAATAATGGAGAACAGTAACAGTGCTGATGAATATCCAAAGTTTCTGGATGTATATTCTGATTCTCCTCAATAATAATATCAACTGAAACAGTCTTTTCCTCCTGAATAGTATGGATATTTAACCTGACTTCTGTACTTAGGCTTGAGTGTCTGTACTATAAAGACCTTTTGCATATCAGTCCAAAAACTATCTTAACTTATTCATTCCAGTGGAGCTCAGGAAGTTTGTAGTGTGATTTCCAATGGGTGGAGCCTAAGCCTTTTGACAGAATCAAAGTATGTCCTCACATTTCAAATAAATGCTCATACCTCTGGAACCATAGGGGTTATGAAAGAAGTATAAATGGAGAACTCTTCAGCACAAACTATTTTTATAGTGGCAGCATTCTTTAGGCTCTAGGTCTTAAACCAAATTTTATAAATCACAGTAAACATAACTATTATTTTGTAAACAACTTACAATATCTCAGCAACAACTCAATTTTCACACATACTGTCAGCAGCATTTTATTCATCTAGCAGAGAGCTTTTATATGAGTCTTAGGAGTTCTGTATGTGTTACTTGGTTGTTGAGATATTTAGAAAAATGTGAAAGTTGTATCTATATAAATTAATATCATAAAAATGACATTTAATATCTCTTTACCTCCATTAGACTGAGGTAAAATATTACTGCAATTGTGTTTGCCACTGCGCAAGCTTTAAGATGAAATCTTTTAAAACTTGTACATAGCATGGTTTTAGAATTATTGATGCAAATATGAACAAGCAATATTTGATGCCTAGAGTCATTAGGAGGTAACTGCAGATAGACCTAGAGGCATCACTCGGATGTAATGAGTTAACTGACTCAACTAAATGTGTCTGAAGTATACCCTAATAATACCAAAACCCTGTAATATTTGGCCGCTTCTTTAGCCTTGGTTTCCAAGCAATGTCTTGCATATTCCTCAGTCTATTCTTTAACTAAAATTCCATTGCAAGTACACATATCTTTCCCTTGAGAGAGGAACATTCTGTAGCTCTCCCTGAGATCTGTTACTTTTGCACATCTCATGCTTAGCCAGCAAAATTATCTTTTACTTTGTACTGAACTGTTTTTCCATGAAGCAGAATGCATACATGAAACAAGACTGACTCTATATTTTCAGTCCTATTATTCTACCTTAATGTACTATAGTGAACTTACTAAGAATACAGTGAAAACCCCCAGTCTAACACTCGTCAAAAATATCTTCAGTATTTTCCTTTTACCAGATGTGGCTTCTACTTCCAACCTCTCATTTTTTCCTTCTGTGCAACTCTTTCTCCACCATGTCACTCAGTTGTGCTCCCCTCTCCTTCCTTTAGATCTGCTTGGTTAATCAAATCTTCCAGCACAGTCTGAAATCCTTGAATTTCCTAATCTGTAACAATTATTTCATTCTCTACTCCTTCCTTCAGTAAATTTTCTTCTGCTTCTCTTTATTTATTT
>NC_056745.1:557146104-557148604 GCF_019279795.1 Protopterus annectens
TCCCAGTATGCCAACACTAGGTTGGCATAGGAATTGGCACAGGGGGTGCCCATGGCTACCCCCTTCTTTTGTAAATAATATGTCCTGTCATATGATAGGACATTATTCTCAAGGACGGTTTCAAGTAGCAGCATCCATTTGATAATTAAATCATTGCTGATATTATTTTCAAGTAAGTACAACCTCACATATTCAACACCAATTGAATTTGGTATTGAAGTAAAAAGTGATTTGACATCTAGTGTCACAAAATAATCATTCTTGTCAATAGATTCACTCTTGTCATAGATAGATAGATGTTCTAAAAAATGTTGAGTGTCTCTTAATATATGTTGTGTAGCTTGAATGACAGGTTTAAACATTTTATCTAAATATATTGATAGGGGCTCTGTCAGCCATCCCTTACTTGAGACAATAGGTCTCAAAGGGGGATCTGTCAATTCCTTGTGTATTTTTGGAAGTCCCCTGAATGTAGGAACAAGAGGAGTTTCAATAAGGAAATACTTGTATAAATCAGCATCTATGATCCTACTTAACATTAGATCATATAAATGCCCTTGTACATCCTTAATCAATTTGTTCAACGAATATCCATTCAACAAGAGGTAAGTCTCATTATCAGATAACATATGTCTTATTTTACTATCATAGAAATCTCTATCCATTACCACGATGGCTCCCCCTTTGTCAGCCTGTCTGATTACAATATCAACATTATTCTGGAGATCTCTTAGTGCAACTTTCTCATCTTTGGTCATGTTATAAAAGTCAGGTTTCTTATAAACATTGTTGTATAAATCATGCAAATCAGATTCGCAAGCTTTTTCAAATGCATCTAACATAACATGTTGCTGAGGTACAAAGACCGAAGGTTTTTTGAAAATATTTATATTGTCACCCTTGTTATTTACATTTTCCTTGTCAAATAACAGTTTCAAACCAATGTTTCTGGTATATAGTTTAATGTCCATGATTATGTCGGCGACATCAATAGAGCTTGATGGAATAAAGTTTAGCCCTTTGTTAAGAACTGATAGTTCATGTTCATTAAGTACATACCTGGATATATTGAGGACTAAGTCCTCTGAATAGGTTTCAACGCTCTCTTTTGCTGTTCGTAAATTTCTTCGGTATTTTTCCTTTTCCTCTGATTGTTGTTGAAAGACCATGTCCTTTTTTCGAATGTTTTTATGGGCAACGGAAAAATTGGAAAGACCTCAGTTTCTACAAAAACGTCTTCGCTGGTAGTTTCCAAGAACTTGTCGATGGTGGGTTGCTTTCTGCGAACATCTCTGTGTGCAGCAACTTCAATGGAATTGACTGGCGGAGACGTACATGGTGTTTCTTCTGAGTGTATGAGAGCTTCGACAATGACTTGTCGAGAAAAATTGCCTGCAGGTTGTGATTTTTCATTTCCCATATATTGCTCGTTCATTCCTTGTCGCGGACGACCAAGCGTCATGTTGGTGGGTGACGTCATAGTGGGAGGAACTCTTTTCGAGTTTGTCATTTCTTGAAAATGAGATGTAGTTTTTTTGACGCTTCCGCTGTTAAGAGGATTATTCTCTCTTGGCCAGGAAAACACCTGGCCTTTTTGAAAGTCCACGAAGTCCCTTTCCAACTTCCTCTTCTTGTCAGATAGGGACTTATTATCAAGTGAGAAAGCCATTAATTTTAAGTCATTATGCAGTGTCTCAAGTTTTTTAACGCTGAGTATCTGAACGAGCAATATATGGGAAATGAAAAATCACAACCTGCACTTATTGAAACTCCTCTTGTTCCTACATTCAGGGGACTTCCAAAAATACACAAGGAATTGACAGATCCCCCTTTGAGACCTATTGTCTCAAGTAAGGGATGGCTGACAGAGCCCCTATCAATATATTTAGATAAAATGTTTAAACCTGTCATTCAAGCTACACAACATATATTAAGAGACACTCAACATTTTTTAGAACATCTATCTATCTATGACAAGAGTGAATCTATTGACAAGAATGATTATTTTGTGACACTAGATGTCAAATCACTTTTTACTTCAATACCAAATTCAATTGGTGTTGAATATGTGAGATTGTACTTACTTGAAAATAATATCAGCAATGATTTAATTATCAAATGGATGCTGCTACTTGAAACCGTCCTTGAGAATAATGTCCTATCATATGACAGGACATATTATTTACAAAAGAAGGGGGGTAGCCATGGGCACCCCCTGTGCCAATTCCTATGCCAACCTAGTGTTGGCATATTGGGAAGGTACATATGTGTTAAGGAAAGCTGAATATAAGAATATTTTAAAACATTATAGTCGTTTTGTGGATGACGTCTTCATTGTATGGGGCGGAACCATTGAACAACTAAATGATTTCATCCACTACATCAATGGAACGACCCAATTTTTAGCCTTTGAAAGCAAGCATTCACAACAAATGATAGATTTCCTTGATGTCAGGCTAGTAAAAGGCAGAGATGGAATTGAGACGGAACTATTTAGAAA
>NC_056745.1:557153604-557271104 GCF_019279795.1 Protopterus annectens
GGTGGTGGTTTGTTCAAGAGGAAATTATGGAAGTAGGACTAATATATAGTAATATGATAATTGTTTATTTAACTGTTTTATGAATATGTTTGTTATTAGTTGTAGGGTTTGAGGTGAGGAAAGAAGGAGGTGATAAAATTGAGTAAGTTGTGGAAACAGGAAAGTTTTACTGATTGGATATGTATTGTTTTTGTACAGGAAGTTGTAAGGGCGAGTTAAGATTTCTATTAATATTGTAGTGCTGAGTCTGAGGGCAGTGAGACAGGAGGGTCCAGTCATTCCACTGGCACAGTGATGTTTTTTTAAGAGATTTGTCTTGAGGGTGTGACAGTGGGCAGAGATCAGAGCAAACATATTGGGTGGTTTGGAGGATAGCTGAGGAATTGGGGAGAGGAGCAAAGCAGGACACAACTCCCACTCTCTGAGGAGATAGTCAATCAAGGCTGTGTCTAACAGTGATCTCAAAGAATAAGCATAAATGCATGCATTGTTCAGAAATGAGAACCTGGAGGAAAAGTGGAAATGCTAATAATTGTATGACAGTAAAGCACTGTATGTTATTCCACTACTTTAATGGCATAGACTCACCTTAAAGGAAGTCTGCCTATTGAGATATAATTGTGAAAGAGTCCAGCAAAGAGCAGCCATAAGGATACCTCCTGCTTTAACATAGTTGTAAAAAAGAAAAAGTCAGAACTGTAAGACACTAAGCAAAATTGGCAGGATAACTGGGAAATGCACCTTAAGGTTTTCTCTCTTTGCTTGCTTTTCCTTTGCTAAGGCACCTGTGTGAAGTGTTTGGGCAGGGTCCACTGCACAGCTGATGATGGCTTACAGTGTATGGGCATATCGAGTTAGCTTGACAAAGAAGTGAACTACCTCAGGGTTTTCTCTTTTTGTTTGCTTTTCTTTTGCTAAGGTGCCTGTGCAAAATGTTTTGGTAGAATCCTATACACAGCTGAATATGGTTTACAGTGTGAGGACAGACCCAGGTAGCTTGACAAAGTGGAATACTTAATTTTTTTTTTCTTTTACTTGCTTTTCCTTTGCAAAGGTGCTTGTTTGAAATGTTTGGGTAGAAGTTACTGCAAAGCTGATGGTTTACACTGTCAGGAAAGACAAAGGTAGTTTGACAAATAAAGTGAAATACCTTGTGTTCTCTCTTTGCTTGTTTTTCCTTTGTAATGTGCCTGTGTGAAGGATTTGGGTAGAATCCATTGCACAGCTGATGCTGGTTTATAGTTTAAGGACAGACTCCGATAGCTTGAGAAAGAAATTAAATTCTATAACTGTAGGCAGGGAGAATGGCTATAGCTGATTGGTTTGGAAGAGACAGACTGGTCTTTCTATCTGGGCTGCATTCTTCCCCATCTTGGAATTCCTGCAACTGTGGTAGCAGCCCTCTGGTGTGACTTCACAGTGGCAGACAATGCTTCACTTCCTTTCCTCCAAAGAGTATGGATCCTTTATTTAACAAATCTTGAATATTTATAATATAAACTGAATAAATAAAATAATATTTACATTATTTACAATGTTATACACTATTTACATTGACCTCATATTCACTTTTTTTACATTCAAAATACATTCATATCTGATCTCCACTCTACTTTCCTTAACTAAAATCTTTATCATTTCTGATAAATCCCATTTAGCATTATACATAATTTATTTCACTCTTTGGTTCCAAATTATCTACATAACATTAATATTTTATCAACCTGTTCTATAAACACTTTATCTTTAAAAAATATATCCAATCATATCCATATTAATATTTTTGTATCCCTTAATTTTGTCGAAATAATTATTCTCATCTAACTTAGTCCATAGTGGATCAATTCTTTTATATTTCAAAAAGACATGCTCAGTAATTTCTTCTTTATGATAACTACACATTATTTCACTTTTTGTAATGGCATACTTGCATTGACTGGTAATTTCCTTTTTGCCAGTCTCCATAACAAATCATGACATTCTACTCTCTCTTTTTAAATTTATTTTATTTATTTTATTTTACATTTGTTGACCGGGCTAGTCTAGCTGGATACATGTCCTTTTTCAGTAGAGGCCCGGGGAGAAAAGCTCCAGGAGTAATGAAAGGTACATATAAATCTACCATTTCTTGATTTTGTAGCTCTGATTTTCAGTTCTTCTAATTCTTTCCATGGGTATACATAAAACACTTCACCTTTACTTTTTATACCACTTTTTTATTTCATCTTCAAAATCTTCTATACTTATTTTCCACATTAAATATTTTCTTGATATGCTGACATTTCTTATTCATATGATCTTTTACAGCTTTTCATCATATACACTATTTTTTATATTTGTTTTCCAATATAAAACTTATTAAATTACTATTTTCCTTTAGTTATTGAAGTATTTTATATAGATGTAATGAAACTGCAAATACCACTGGATTTATATGTCCTAAACCACCATTGTCTTTTGCTACATATAGCACACCTCTCTTTGCAGTATGAAGAAGAGATCCCCTTATAAAGAGGATAGTATTAATAATATATTTTTCAATTGACAATGGCATACTAAACACAGAACTATATATATATAAAATATTTTCTAATACAACAGAGTTAAGCAAATAAACTTTTTTTCTTGAAAGAAAGTTTAAGAAACTACAAAAATAACACATATTTGATTTTTTTTTCACATTTCCCACTGTAGTGGGACATCTTGGTTTCAAAATGTAAACCTTATTTCGTGAGAGCTGAATTCAATACCTTTGTTCCTATCTTCATGCCCTAAACTTTTGCTTTTTTCTGTGTTCAAACACATACCTATTTTATCTAAACACAAATTCAACTTGCTTATAACTACTTCCCCTCCATTCAAATGCTTAATAACTAGAATTGTATTATCTGCATATGATGAAATTATAGGTATAGCAATACCTTCCTTTGTTTTATATCTAACATTACCATCCACTGAATTAATATAACTAGTTATTGCATTCATAACTAGTAAAAATATAATATTACTAAAAGGACATCCTTGCCTTATATTTCATTTAATAAGCACTTCTTCACTCAGCCATCCATTAATCAAAACTTTAATTTTGTTCACTGTGTATGCTGTAAGACACACATTTCTTATTTTCATAATTAAATTATAAGCTTTAAATATATCCCATAACATATTATGCTTAATAGTGTTAAAAGCTTTGCTCAGATCTCCTACCATACTTAAAGCCATTTCTTGTCTATTTAGTATGTGATCTACAATCTTTAAAAATCATTAATAATTCTTGACATCCTTTTCCTTTAATACTGCATATTGAATCCAATAGAATATTCTTAAGTTTTGATTCCCTTCTTTTCTGTAGTATTTTCATATACATTTTATAATCAGTATTATTCAAAACAATAGGCCTCCAATTCTTTTCTCTCGCCTTTTTTCCTTAAAAGATAAAAATTCCACTGCATAATTCTTTATATTCTGATCCTTCATTAAACTACTGCTTCTGTGAAATACATCTTTTGACTTACTGTCATGTTCTTATGCATTTGATATTCTAAGTCATTCGTAGTGTGGGGGAGGGACTTTCAATGCCTCTTGAACTACTAAAGAAAACCCTGACAAAGGCCTGCAATTTAGCTACTTTTGTGGCTGTAGCTGGATAACTTTTAAGTATAGTGTAAAACAAGGTCTGAGACAAACATAAATAAGGATGATTAGAGACAGAAAAGAAGCAGTCCTTTTACAGAAGGAAAAGAAGATAACATTGACTCACACAAATTCCATTATATGTCAAAGGCATGGGAATTCAGTTACTTCCTTATATCTGGCATGAGTCATACAAAGCATTATGGGAAAAAGAAAGGGATAAGGGAGAACAAGATCATGTTGATAAATCAAACCCCATTGGTAGCCATGCTGTGAAAAACAGGCTAAAATTACAAATAAAGCACTTATGGTGATTTTGAGGCATTAAAATAGGAAAGGCAATAAAGATAGAGTGAAAAAAAATATTGTTTTAGTTCTAAGGAGAGTTTTCCTTTAAAGTTTGTTTTTCAATTTCTGTTCTAAATTGAACATGATTTTTTTTCTTAGCTTCTCTGAAGCTTTCACTACATAAACAGTCAGTCATTCTAATTTTCATATTGACCCAACATTTTTTCCATTGTCTGACTGCTTTCAAAAATTATATTACAAACATTTTCTTTGCTTATATAAATGAAAGCTCTTACATCTGCTGGAGAAGTTCCTAAAGATGAAATAACATTGTCCCAAAACTCATATCTTTCTATTTCTCTTTCTTCATTGGAGAAAATCCTAACAGTATTGTTTCTTCTTTGTGTTTGCAACAGTTTTTTTTCCTAATGTTCCTTTTTTTTTTTTTTTTTTTTTACTTTATCCTTAATGATATCAGTATAAGTTTTTGTTTTACCATCTCATGCTTTTTGTACCAAAAGTACTTTTGTTTTGAATTTTGTCCATTATATCTCCCGATGCCACATCCTTACCACACTCGGGTTCACTTCTCACATAATTTCTCTAATAAAACATCACTGTTTTGAATAGACAGATACATATTGGACATGGTAATGTGCACCCTCCCCAAACTTTGCCACATATGTTAAGTGGCCCCTAAGCCAAAAGGTTGGACACCCCTGCTATAGGCAGTCTTTTCATGTAGACAGTGAAATACTTTAGTCAACAGTGGACTAAGATACATTTCTGGATGGGGCTTTCACCTGTTTAAGTGGTTGATTGCATATGACATAGCAGTGGTCACTTATGGTGTTTCCTTGTACTGCCAGTCAAGTGCAGTGGTGTGGAGCATGCATCACTGGTGTAGTGGCATAAAGTCCTGTCTACAGCTCAGGAGATCAGAGTATGAATACCAGCTCAAGTGTATGCATAAGACTCCTTCGATACTATCATCAGGTGTATGATTCATAAGTATATGGTAGCTTCTTTGAATGCAAATAGAAGGAATATGGGCATTTTTCAATGAGATTTCTGATATGCCTAATGTGTCTAAACTTTCTAGCTAGAGCCATGTTATTACACTGGTGATTTTCCATTTTGTGACTACGTTTGCTTCTTAAAGATATTTTCTCTACAACTCTGAACTCTTCTTTGTGCAATGAACTAATACATTGATTTGTTTGTTTTGTTTGTTTGTTTACATATGTTGACCTGGAGTGTCCGACTGGACGTAGGTCCATTTTCAGTGGAGGCCCGGGGAGAAAAGCTCCATGGTTAAAATATACAGACAGTAGTTACATTGGATTTACATAGCGATTAACAATTTGATTAACATAGCAATTACAAACATAGTTACAGATGAAGAACATAGTACATCAGTAGACAACTAGAATCTTTATCTGTGAAGTACATAACAGACATTAACAATTGATACAATAAGAAGTTCCGGCTGTATAATAAATAGTAGGCTTATGAGCATCCGAGCTTGCTATAATCAAGGTAGTTAGTGGGGTGGAAAGAAAGGTAGTGGTTGGATGGGGTGGGTGATATTAGAGTGGGAGTTGCAAGGGCATAGCCAGCATGTTTTTAGGTGTGCTTTTTGTAAAGTTTTGAAGTGGGTGCATGAAGGTACGGAGGAAATTGTGGGTGGGAGGGAGTTCCATAATTTGGCTATGGCACAAGAGAATAGTGCTTCACCAGCAGAGTTATTGGCTTTAGTGATCTGCAAGTGATTTTTGTTGCTGGATCTTAGTGGTCTGGTGATTGATTATTGCTCTGTACATCTCTTATCCATAAAATAAAGCCTGATTTATACCAACAGTATTGAAAACACTATTTCTTCAATCCTAAGCTGCACTGGAGAGAAATACTAAATGACTATGGTTTCTACAGAGATGTTTCCATCTAAGACATCAATAATGCTTACATAAGAATTGACTGAGATTTGTTTGACGTGTTACACACAGACAGAATTTCCATGTATTGATCTGAATTTTTGAGAGTAGGAAATCCTGTTCTGCCAAGATATTTGATGTGCCAAAAGATTCAGATGTCTACAAGTGGCCGTCCACTTAGACCAATTAGAAATACAAAAGTTAGCAAACACATCCTTTAGTGATCCTCACTGATCTGATCGGATGCTTAATGACTTAACAAAACTAATTTGATCATATTTGAAGAACTCTTGGCACCTCTTTGAAATACCAAGATGTGTATTTTGTCAAATGCTACTGCTTTATTACACTTGATATTTGTGACTTGTATACATATATTCCATAACAAGCAGATGTAGATACAGTTAGGGATTATTTGAAGGCAGTCACATAGGGAAATATAAAGGTTGATCTCATTTGTGAAATACTAGATTATAATTCATAGTTTCATCCATCCACCCATCCATCCACCCACAACCCCTTTTTCCCCATTTTTGCACATTGGGTCAGGGTGTTACTTCAGTACTGACAATCATCTAGAGCTAAGGTTCACATCACCAGGTGACTAGCCTTGCCAAGGTTGTTTTTCTATACCACACACTCGCTCACACCTGTGAGCAATTTAGAGTGTCCAGTTCACCTATTGCATGTCTTTGGAATATGGGAGGATACTGAAGCAATCGGAGGAAACCTACACAACCACACAGAAGGTACCCACACCAAGAATGGTAACACAACAGCATGATCTGCTGCACCACTGTGCTACCCCTTCAGTTTGTTTATACTGTACAATGATCAAAGACCATCAAACTCAGACTCTAATATCCTTGAATAAACATTACTACCAAACTAGTTATCCAGTAACCTAGCTAGGGTAGGGTGAGAGAGCCAACTGATCTGGGTGCAAAGTGTTGGGGGATACAATTGGCCAATCCTGATTGCCCTTTATTGTATACTGGCTTTTAAAAGGAGGTGTTGCATTTGTGATCAAACCTGAATAACTTTAGCACTTCATGTGTGGTCTAAACTGTAGCAATTGCTACAGATTAAAAGTAAAAAGAAATTTAAACCTGAGCACTGTAGCACTCCCTGTGGGGAATAAACTATAGCAACTAGTTTACTACAGTTTAAAAAAATATATTTCTTTCTTTTTGTAACTAAAATGTAAGGAAGTACAGCTGGGGCAAGGTGCAGAGACAGGACTTGATTGGCACCTGCATTTCAGGATCCCCAGGTACCTGATTGAAGACTTTTTGCTCTATTGAAGAGCTGGAGCAGGAAGGGGGGACATTTGTTTTGCTTTTCTATTGAACCTGGGGCAGGGAGGGCATGTATCTGGCCAGCTAGTTGGTAAGCCATTAGTAGAAGGAATGTCCTTTTTAGGGGTGGTGGTGCAAGGATTGGGTTCTATCTGCAGGAAACCATTTGACATTCCTTCAGTTTTGTAGAAGTTTTTTTTTTTTCTCATTCCTTGAAGCACTGAGTTTTGTCAGACCCAAAGGGGCAACTTTTCCTTGGCCCTAGCTATGCTATGGACTATAAATCTTCCTCTCAAAGCTGTTCTAGATTTTGGAATTATAATTTCTTCCTGTGTACATTTTTGCAGATTCTGCCATTTTAGCATTAGCAAAAGTCAGAACTCTTCATTGATGAGAGCAGTCACCAGTAACTTATCAAATGCAAACTGAGTTTTTCTAATTTTCACAATATGTAAATGTTTTACAATTAGGTATTCTCATAAAGTACCTTTGAACATTTTCCAATAAGTCACTATTGATATAAGAACAAAAGAGGAATTATACTCAGTAATGGGCCTGACACAGGTGGTAAAACAATTTTACCAAGTATGACACTTATCTAGAACTAAAATTTTGTAGTAACATACCCAAAATGCATATAGCTTTTGTATTAATGATGCAGTCATTATTCTTAAAACTTAATTTAGAATTCACATACACTCCTAAATTCTTATATTCAAAAAATTCATGAACAGTAGTTACTTCCAGATTCAGACTACAATCAAGTCTAAAATAGCCAAAATACTTTACGACATGTTTTGATGACTTAATATATTGATTGTGTTTATTTAACCATTGTAATACATCATTAACATAGGAGTTAAATTCTGAACATTTACATGAAAATTTCAGAAATCCACTGATTTTACTATTATGTGAATGTTTAGATAACCAATATGTGATGCTAGTAAGCAAAAGTGAAAGTACATAATTAAATAAAACAGGGCCCACTACCAAGCTTTGAGGTACAGCTGTGGAAACATACGACCAGCTGGATTAATTACTATCCAACTTAACACATTGATGTCTATTTTTTTAAATAATATCCTACCCAGTCAATGATATAAGAACCAATACTCTGCTTCATTAAAACATTTACAAATACTGCATGAGGACTACTATTGAACCCCTTTGTTAGGTCCAAATATACAATACCACTGCCAATGCCAATATCAAGTACTGCACTTACTGTTTTAAAAAAATGTACAAGATTAATGTACATTTTGCTTCCAGGGATGTATATTTAAACTACATTTAAAATGTTGAACTTATCTTACCATTTAGATTAGTTTTGAGTGTTTCCTATTGTATTTGTTATGAAGGCATTTTTATAATTACAGTGCTTTATAGTATAGTATTTTTGAGTGGTTTCTGTGTTCTGCCTAGGTGTTTAAATCATTTCTACCGCTCTTCTAAATTTTCCCCAAACACCATATTCCTGTTGTACTTTTACACTTCCAGGCTTTTAAGCTGCCCACCTCTACTGTATAGCTGGCCTTGGAAGGTCCTCCCAGTCTCATTTTCTGTATACCTGGTTCTAGAAGCTCCTCCCGGTCTTATCTCTTCTACTCGTCTTACTGGTTATTGACAGAAGGGAAGGCCTTCCCCTTAAACCCTTAGTGCATCCTTAAAGTACCTGTGTGAGTTACTCATTGCTGGCTTGTCTGCCTTTTGATTCCCTTGTAATTACTTATAGCTAGTTGTTAAGATTTGTTTCTGGCACCTATTCACTTTTGGCCAACTACAGTGTGTTTTTATATTAAGAAGACAGGCAGGAGTTCTCTCTGGCTATTTGCTTGTCCCTTCCTTTCAAAACACTTCCATTTCAATAGGTACATTCACTTTAGTGTTAGCCTACACCATTAAAATGGTGAAACATTCCTTTACTGTTATACAATTAGTATTGCCTCTTTTCTCCAAGCTATCATTTATGAACAATTCATGCACCTATCATTTGAGGTCACTGCTAGACACAGGCCTTGATTGATTAACTCTCAAAGACAGTGGGAATTGTGTCCTGCTTTAATCCCCTCCTGCCCTCAATTCTCCAGTTACCTGTCCAGGCTATCCAATAAATTTGCTCTGGTCTCCACCCACTGTGACACACAAAACACACATCTTTTAAAAAGACACCACAATCAAACCACATAACACTCATATCTCACTGCCCACAGAGTCAGTAGTACAATATTAATGGAAGTCTTAACTCCCATTTACAACTTCCTGCACAAAAACACATATACAATCAGTCAATTTTTTTTTCCACAACTTACCTTCTTCTAACTCTTTCTCCTTTCCTCTTTACTTCCCTCACCTCATCCCCTACAACTAAACATCTTCATAAAACAATGAATCGTCCCAAATGAACCCAAAGGCGAGGTAGACAACAGTTTAAAAAGAAATTAACCCCCAAAGCTGAAGGTAACTGGAATAAAGGCAGCAAATCCACAAACGTATAAAATCCAGTATTTTAATGAAAATGGGTGAGCGCTTTCTTAATGCTCAACATTGCTTCATCAGACAAATAAATCAACTTCTACTTAAATACACATTACAAATTTTAAAACAACCAATCAGGTACAAGGAATTCCAATAGCCTTCCTACCATACACTCAGAATCACTCATACATATACGTCCATATACATAAATATGCATATAACATATACAATATAAAGAACTACATATGCAGGCACATAGTAATAACCCTAGCCTATAACTTTATAAACTAACATTTAGACTAGCAATAATACTTGAACATAGAATTATTTCAGTTTCCTAGACTTTAAAACTGGTTTAAGGGGAACAGAATCATTTAAACCCAGCCCCCTATATGCCCCCAACCTCAAGATCCACTGGAGTTCCACACATTCTGTTTGATTTACAAGGTCCCCCATCTTACTAGTCATTACCTGGACATGTAACACCTGAAACAAAAATGTATGTTGTTCATTTGTCAACAGGGTATATTTAGCCAAAGCACTGTACTCCAACCCCCTTGTACAATACAGATGGTCCCTAATTCATTCTCTGAGATGATGAATCATCTTCCCTACATAGAAATGGAAACATATCTTGTAATGTGCCACATATACTACATTCGGGGTATTACAATCTGCTGTGGCTTTAAGTTCCCATAGATGCCCTGTCCCCAGATGTTTAAAAAACCTTGACTCGTCTATGTACATACAATATGCACAATTTTCACATTTACGTGTCCCGTACATAGTACTGTCTTCTACTCTTTCTCATTCTAGGGTAGCATAACTGTTTTAAATTCTTTTTGTTTTTATATATAAAATGGAGTCATGTACCTACTGCACTAGTAGTTTCATCATCCACCAAGAGAATATGCCACTTCTTCTGTATGATCTTTTTAAAATTATCAACATTTACAGCATAAGGCAAGACCATCGAGGTCTGAAAAGAGTCTTTATATCTACTCTGTTGGCGTTGCATTACTGCATTCTCAGAATAATAGGGCTTAGCCTTCCCTCTCCTCTCAATGTGTATTTTCAAGTAAGCCCTATCAATTTCTTGTGTGTAGTATCCCCTGTTCAGGAATCCTGCTTTCAAATTGCTTAATTCATTCTGATATACCTCTTCCTGGCAACAGAGGCATGACACCCTCATTGCTTGTCCTCCAACTATGTTAGGCAAAATGTGCTCTGTGTGCATCCTGTCACAATGTAAAAATGCTGGACAGTAACATTGTTTCCTATGTAGCCTAGTGCACCATCCTTTATCAATTTTAAAGACAGCAATGTCTAAAAAATCTATACTCCTGTTGGAATGGTTCAAGGTGAAATGCAAAAAGTCACTGGTATGGTTAAGACACTGATGGAATAATCTCAAGTTGTCCTCATCCCACTTCCAACCAATAAAAAGGTCATCCACAAACCACCTATAAAAGATGACACAGGGATCATCTAACAAGTATTGCTGCTCCCAGTCCACCATGACCAGATTAGCATACGTGTTGGTACAACTAGTGCCCATGGCAACCCCTGATACTTGCCAATAACATACATGTTCCAGGACAATTTCCAACAGCATACATAAAAAATCCACTCGCTGTATGGGCAGTTTACCATGTCTCAACAATGCAGATCTCACCATGTTTATGCCCCGTTCATTCGGGATACTTGTGAGCAACAAAACTACATCTAGTATAGCTAACAGATGCATTTCCATCGGCACAGGTGTTTCTACTGCTCTATAAAGATCACCCTAAAAGTGTTCAGTATCTTTACGTACCTGGGGAAAATCATTTAATACATTTCTCAACTCACCATTCAAAAAAATGGAAATGGGTTCCATTAGCCAGCCTGCTCCTGCTACTATTGGTCTAAACTTTGGGCATTTAGGATTCTTATGTATCTTTGGAGGCCTTGCAGCCATGGAATCAGTGGCTTCGACAATAAAAAACTTGAAATAGTTCTTTAGATAGCATTCCCATGTAGAATATTGAAAATATGTCTATATTATGCACATCTGTTTGTACAACTTTATAAACTTTCAAATCTACTAACATTTCAGTCATTCCTTCATAATAAAATTGTGAATTTAGTACTACAACAGGTCCCCCTTTATCTGAGGGATGAATAACTATGTCATTATTATTTTTTTACAAATCATACAATGCTTGTCTTTCAGCTGTTGACAAATTGTTACCCTTCCCATTCACAGCACAGTTATAATCATACACATACATAGCATTCTCACATGCTTTTAAAAAAGTCTCGACATTATGTGGTAATGAAGGTTCATATGTACCATTTATTTTACAATGCGGCACACTCACACCTTCTTTGTTTTTAAACTGCAAATTTAAAGCTACATTTCGAGTAAATAATCGTAAGCACAGCAATAAATCACTGATGTCCATATTACTAGAAGGTATGCAAACTCAAACTTTTATTGAGCAAGGAAGACTCTGCTGCAGTTAACTCATAGTCTGATAAATTCCAAACTAGGTCTCCTGTCCATATCCCCACATTTTCTTCAATGTGTGCATTTGCAACAGCCCTAGTGCTTCTTTCCGTTTCTATCCCCCCTTCTCTGTTTCCTGCTCCATTAGTCTCCTTCTCCCTGTACGAAAGGGCAAAGGAAGTACTGGAAAAAAACATTGCTGATGCAAGCTGTACACCTTCAGTCCCCAATGAATTAAGTGGAACTTCCATCGGTGTAGCGTATACAGAGGCATTTGGTGAAGGGACACTCCCTCTAGGCTGCTGATTGAGGAGAAGGTATTGACCAATCTGATCATTGGTCACCTTTTCAGGCTGCTGCTGCTGATGGTCCATCTTCGATCTCTCTCACTGTTCAAATGAAGGGACTCACCCCCTTTTTTGCTGATTGGTCAAGCATGTATCTTCACCGACTTCATTGATCGCTCTGCCAAATTGTGATTGCCGACTGGTGGAACGGTGCTCTCCCTGATCAAGTGCTCTCGCTGATCAATAGCCCTTGGCCAAGTGAATACATGTTGATTTGAAAAGTCAGTTAAGTATAATTTCTTTTTCTTTTGTTCCAACAACCCCACTTCATAACAAGCTATTTTCTCAATTAGTTCATTCATGTACAACTTAGCAATGTATTCCCCATAAAGTAAAGCCAAGTCCCGTTGCTGCTGGCAAATCTTCTCATTCAGCTCATGTTCCATCGGCCGAAAGAAATCTATTAGCAGCTTAAGATAAGCTCTACTAGTATCCAGATTGATTTTTTGCCACCGTGCTAACAACGTAGGGTACGTATTGCCATAAGGTGGCATATTCAACACACGGAGTCCTCTTGGCACTACATTCATGTTTAAGCAAGCTTCAAAATGATATCGTTGACTTTGGAGCTGCTTAAATCTAAAGAAGTCATGTTCTATATTTCTTTTTAATATCCGTACCTCTCCATCATTACCATTGGAATTAACAGATTCTTGATCAATGTCCAAGGCACCAAGTGCTAAGAGTGGGTTATGCTGACGTGCCAAGAGATCCAACAGTCGACTGTCCTTAGCCATGTTAATTCCTTATTTCTCATTATGAATCACAGTACTTTCTACCATCCTTGCAAAACACAAGCAACAATGAATCTTCCCAAACGAACCTAAAGGCAAGGTGGACAACCGTTCAAAAAAATTAATCCCCAAAGCTGAAGGTAACTTGAATAAAGACAGCAAATCCACAAATGTATAAAATCCAGTATTTTAATGAAAATGGTTGAGCGCTTTCGCAGTGCTCAACATTACTTCATCAATATAGAGAAATACATATGCAGGCACATAACTCTAAATTCAAGTATTATTGCTAGTCTAAATGTTAGTTTATAAAGTTATAGGCTAGGGTTATTACTATGTGCCTGCATATGTAGTTCTTTATATTGAATATGTTATATGCATATTTATGTATATGGACATATATGTATGAGTGATTTTGAGTGTATGGTAGGAAGGCTATTGGAATTCCTTGTACCTGATTGGTTGTTTTAAAATTTTTAATGTGTATTTAAGAAGAAGTTGATTGATTTTTATTTGTCTGATGAAGCAATGTTGAGCATTGTGAAAGCACTCACCCATTTTCATTAAAATACTGGATTTTATACATTTGTGGATTTGCTGTCTTTATTCCACTTACCTCCAGCTTTGGGGATTAATCTTCATAAAACACTGACACAAACCATTATCATATCACTATGCATTACCCCCTACTTCCATAACTTTCTCACCAACAAACCACCACAATCTTCCAATAATCAGACCAAACCCATTCCCCAGTTCACCATTGTAAGGATCATGCTCCTATATGATTACTAAGACTCAAAAACATTTTTTATCTGTCTAAAATACCAAAGGCCTCCTTCACATTATCCATCATAATCTTTATACTCCTTCTTAAGATTAACATTGAACCCAACCCAACCCAACCCAACCCCAACAACTACCTTTCCTCAACAGCAGAACTACTCTCTTCTTACTTTAGCCTGCACCCTCTTCAATACACATACATGCATCAGAAACAAGCTAGACCACATAAATGTTGTTATTTCCCAGCAGACCCCAAACATTCTACCAGTCACAGAAACCTGGGTCAAAAAATACTCCCAACGTCTAACACTTTCTAACCTCCAACAATTATGTCAATGATACCTGACCAGGCAAATTATCAGGCTGAGTCTTTCTAATCATGTAAAGAAATAACCTAAACCCAAAAGCCATTACCCAAGGAAACTCCTCCTCAGACTCCAGTCCTAACTGGATTCTCCCAAAATTTCCAAATCAGAAAAGCAAATCACTACTGATCGTTAACATCCTATCACTCCTTGCATCCCTAAATAAAATAAAATCACCAATCACTAACATCCTTAATAACTGTCCCAAAAATAATAACATTCTAAATGACTTCAATCTTAATTATCTTGGCCCTCTTTCAACTAACATGGGTACTTTCTTAGCAACGCAACTCAAAAAACAAACAAATGTAAAATAAAATAAAAAATAACTAGCAATATCTAACCTCAGGTCCTCTAAACGTTCTACACTTGATTTGGTCATTGCAAACATACAAAACTTCAACTCCAGCATAAACATTCTGTCACCGTTACAGGTATGAACCATCCTATAAAACTACTGCCAGTATTAATGTATTAACAAATATAAAAACATACGCTTAATTGTGTAATTAGTAATATAAATAACACTGAATAAGTTTCAAGATGTGCAATTTACAGTGCAAACATCAATGACATTTTCTTCAAAACCATACAAGGTTACACCTGATGCCATGCAATAATTTGTAAGTCAGTTGTTTTTTTAATTATTAAATATATAAATATTGCTTATTGTCATAATTACCAAAACACGGGTAGCAGTATCTCCAGTAGTGTGACATAAATGGACATGGACAATGAATTTTCCTGTCTCCCACTATGCCACTTCACACCATACCTCTTAATAGCATGTAGGTCTCTCAGTTATAAAAATATTAATTTAAATATGAAATATAAATAAGTGGCAAATTAATTTCTCTGCTGCAAGATACTGTAGATTAACAGTGTTAGTGTCATTTTGTTAATAACTCCTTTCCCTTTCTAATACTGCCTATCATTAGCTGTTAAGTCACTTAGTTAAAAAAGCAAGATGCAACTGGAAACTATGCAGAGCTATGGGTATTAACTGTAAGTATACAAAAAGGCACTATAAGCTTGAATGAGTTAAAATAAACTGGAGTAGCATAAATATAGACAAACTCAGAACCCTTCTCAGTGTCCACAACTGGAATCATATGCTCTCTACATGACTCTACCACAGCAGTTGTAAGCCTAACCAACTTTCTACTCCAGTTGCAAGACAAATCCTGCTCACTTATACACAGATTTTATAAACCCACCAAAACTGAATGGCTATCCACTGAACAGAAACATCTTTTAAATCTAAGGGATGAAGCATGGCAAAAATGGAACAGACCCACACAATTGACAACTGGATCTCTTTTATAGTCTTAAGTAATCTGGCCAAGATGTCCATCAATAAACATAAAAAAGTCTCCAAACAAAGAAGCAGATTACCCTCTTACATTCTCCCAAACACTTTTGGAGAGAAGTTAAGCTACTTGCAAGAAGAAAAACCTCATCATGATACTCTGTACACAAACACCATTCGATGTGGCACAACAGACATTTCACCAGAAGATTTCCTTACCATTGCCCATGAATAAACTACACACCTCCCACAGATCATGCATTGACATCCCACCACCATTCACCTCTTCTACATAAAATGCATATGTCTCAAATAAGTCTCTATTCTACTTGACAATATTTCCACTGACACTCCTCCTGGATAAACCCCAACTTCATATATCACTGTGGTGAGCATCTAGGTCTTCCTCTCAACCACATATATATAATCTTTGTCTCACTCAAAACATCATGCCACAGATTTGGAAAACTTCTCTAGTTAAACCTCTTCCGAAGCAAACCAACCCATAAGATATCTCTCACTTCTGTCCAATATACTGCCTCCAAATTCTATGCAAACTACTTTAAAAATAATTGACAACCAATTCTCTTTGTATTTATCCAGGAGTACAACCTGCTGTCCTCCAAAGAGCATAGATAACTGTCTGAATGAAGTACTATGACAGCATGTCAGCCGCTAACTGATAAATTCTGATAGTGGCCTCCTTACAGGTGCCCTATTTATAGACCTGACAAAGACATGTGGCTTCACTGACCACTATCTTCTCAAAAACAAAATAATTTAAATTGATATCAGTCCAAACACCACTCCCTGGTTTAAAAACTTCCTCACTGACAGACATCTTCAAAGATAAAATAGGATCCTCCCAATCAGAAAATGCACTTATAACCTAAGGTGTACCACAAAAATCCAGTCTTGTTTTCTCCTCTGCTCCTCTCCATATTCATTAAAAAACTTCCTTGTGACCTGCCCATCTCCCACCTATCCTCTATGCTGATGACATGGTCATTTACCGCCCAGGTCACTCTCACACCAGCATTCAGTGCCTAGCCAAGTCAGATTTTCATGAACTCCACCAATGTTTCATAAATCAGAAACTACTTTTCAACTCCACCTAGACCAAAACTATGGTTTTAGGAACACAACAGAAAATTCACCAAGCACTTAACTCTTTAGCTGTCATTGACCTACACAACCATTCTGCAGAGACAACCTCAGCCTTCAAAATATCTAAGGCTATGGCTTCATCAGTAACTAAACGTACATTTCAACATGTGCAAAATGAGAACAAAAATAAACTCCCTCCTTTTCTTGTCCAAAAAGATCTCTCCCTTTCTACCCCAACTAGCCCAAGTAGCCATAGGAAAAGGAGTTCTCTTATCAACTTGAATAGGGGCTCCACATTTTAGCTTCTGCCTCCAAGACAAACATTGCCATACTCCAGACTATCTCTAACAGCATCTGCTGATTCATTACAAACTCAACTTTCTGTGAGCAGCACTGTATCACCCTAGGAAAAGCCCAGTGGCTAGCCATAATTTAAAGATCTGACCTGATGTTAGGATTCATACTCTACAAACTACTCTATCTCCACACATTTACTCCCCTTGCAGCTAGACTTAATGGAAAAAACTCCTCAAACTGAGACACTACTCACAAGCCATACCATATATCATTACCCCTAGAACCAAACCCCAAAGCACTGCACATGCCCCTGTTTTTTTGGTAAGCTTTCCTATTTATATTAAGGAAATCAACACTTATTCCAAATGTAGAATGCAACTCAGAAAGCACTTCTTCATCCAAACCAAATGCTCTTACTTCACAGGACATATCACCTAATCTTTCTCCTTTTTGAGTCTCTTCTTTCTCAGGATTTATTGAAGATTGACCAACTTTAGAAAGTAATATATATATATATATATATATATGTATATATATATATATATATATATATATATATATATATTGTATATTACACTCTGCTTGATTGTACATTGCACTGTGCTCACTCACTACCATGTATATACACATTTTTTGTCTTTAGTATTTAGTCTGAACTACTCCATTATTGCTTACATTTTTGTATTTATTGTTTGTGAAATGTTTTGTATTTTACCCAGGCTGAGTCTGAAATTGGTTAGTACTGATCAGTGCAATAACCAGGTAAATAAATATAAATAATATAAATTAAAGAATTACTCTGTAATTCTAGTCATAGTAGAAATGTAGCCTGGTTTGCCTGAGTTGAGATACACATGGGTAGGCTTAAGTGAGAATTACTTGTAGCTAGTTGTTTGATTTGTTTCTGATAGCTTTTCAGTTTTGGCTAACTAAAATGTGCTTTTACATTAAGAAGACTAGGCCTGCAATTCTAGTAGCAGTAGAAAGGTAGCTTGGTCTATCTGAGTTGGGAAGCACACAGGTGGGAGTAAAGTGATAATTACTTGTTGCAACTAGTTGGTGCCTTTTCACATTTGGCTAAACAAAGTGTGTTTTTACATTAAGAAGACTGATACAGCAATTCTAGTAGCAGTAGATAGGCAGGTAGCATGGTCTGAGTTGGGAAGCTGACTGGGAGGCAAACAGTGAAATTGTTTCATTACCCAGAGAGCTTTTTAGGGACTTTGTTTGGTGTTAATCTGTACTTGAGAGCTACTTTTGCTGTGCTTTTACATTAAAAAATTCCAGGATAATCTATCCTGTGGCAGAAGGTGTTTACCTAGTCTGAGTTAGGAAGCAGTCTACGGAGATCACAGTGTAATCATTTATTGGCCAGAGGGTACAGGAAATATTTTTTAGCTTTTTTTCTTTCTGCTATAAATTAGATATATTTGTGGGGTGCTGCTCAGTGGTGGTTTGCAGTGCCCTGTATAGTATAGCATTGCTTAGTTTGTAAAATTTACTTATAAAGCTAATATTTGGGACTTTAACCTGTAAACGATAAAGCTGTGAATAAAGCAAAGCTTAGGGCAGCTAGTTAGCATATCAAACAGGTTTAATATCAGATCATAGCACTATCTAGCCTTAACCCTAGACACCTGTCAGGTGACCCCTGTAAAACCAAGTTCCTAAACCTTAATATCCCAAGCCTAATACAGGTTCTTCCAATATTGATATGCAATTTCCTAATGTTTCTGTGGATAGCTTAATAGATATGGGCATCCTTTAGACAATGTAACAATTGTCTCATCTACTCAGACAGCCTTTTAATCCTCATAGAAGGTATGCAAGACATTTAAGTAAAAAACTTACTTGAAAGAAAAAATCCAACTTACAAGATTTTCAAGAACACACAGACTACATCCTTCACACATACCACTCACCATACATACATAGACCTTCTTACACTAAGGCACTTAAAACTCCAAACCTCACAAAATTCCTAAGCCATCAAATGACATTACCTATCCTCAGCAATCAAAGCACACAAGAAAAGCAAAGCCTAACACCACACATAAGCCTACACCAAATGATCCCCAAGAGCAAAGTCCTTAAGACAAACAAATACTTTACCTTGCACTGTTGTCATAGTGGATTCTATTGTACAACACAAAGATGCCCCTCTCACCAGGCTGGAAAAGGATAAGATAACTGTTAGTTGCCTATATAGATCTAGGATCTACAATATCATACATGCACTGAAGTCACTGCACTACAGATATCAGTATAATTTTATCATAGTCCATATGAGTGTAAATGATGTGAGATGTACCTCAAGGGACTATATGAAAAGATATTATGGATCTCTCTGAATGTGTGTCACAGCCAGGTATCTGCCTTGCCATGACCATCATTCTAATGTCACCAAGGATGATGGCACAATATGAACCAAAAATGACTGATTTAATAATTGGCTTAGTTTCTAGTGACTCTCCAGGGGGATCCAATATCTATCAGTATGGGAGGACATGGTTAACAGACCACATTGCTTTGCTAGGGATGATCTGTACCTGTCCTGATTGGATTTCAGATATTGGGTAAAACTTTATTCACTTCCCTTAGAGCCTTTTTTAGGCAGTGTCAAAATGGCAGTCAAAACAATGCTAGGAGCCTAAACAAGAAATGCAACTCCTACAAGCTTTCCTTTGGAGAATGTGGACATCTGTGCTGTTATTGAGACTTAGTTTAAAGCCACAGAAAGTACTCCAGCAGTGGAAGGTTTGATGCCCATGCCCTGGCCAAGCTATCAAGGAGCCTCAATACTCACCACTAACACCAGAGAAGGCATCTCATATATGAAGAAAGGATAACAAATACACACAGTAAAGTGCAATTTCCCTTAAGAGTACACAGAGATCACAGTCCAGGGAGGGTCACTCCCTTGCTCCCCAGGTCCCCAGTAAGACTCCCCACTGACACAGCTATAGGGTCCAGATCTCAGCCTAGCTGGGCAAGCTAAAATCTCCAGCACCCTCTCTGTCCAACCAGGGGTTTGTGTCCCTGCCCAAGTAACTGACAGACACACACTTTGAGATAAGAGTTTACACAACCACACAGACACTTCTGGGGAAGGCTGGCACAGGTTCTCCAGCTGTGCCTCTTTTACCCAGACTATACAGTAGTAATTACTGCCGCCACCCAGCTAATATTTATCAGCTACTCAAAGGCCCTTAAAAGGGTGTCCAATATTATTATCCATTTGGTAGATGTGACTAAACGGTCTCAAGGCTTATTAGAGTGACCTGGTACAGGATCCTTATATACATGCAATGTACTATTAGAGTTTAACTTATCTCTACACAAACCAGCCACAGTTAAAAGGTTTTAAAATATTTAATAATAAATAATTAAAACCACAAGACCATGCTTTCTACTACACAGTCAGTGCTAGTCAAGAGAGTTCAGAGATCACACAGAAATACTTAAAATAAATCAGTTGTACAGTTCTGACATCACAGAAAAACACAGTCTAAACTTTCTAATGCCTAGCTATTGCTACAAGAAAACACAGTTCTAAAATAACTTATTTACATAGAGCAACAGGCAGTGCTGTGAGTTGAATAGTCAGACAAAAATGCTTAATAATCTCTGGTTCTCACTGTTTAAATTGAAACTGTAGTTCTGAAAAAACATTATATCACCTTTTACACTTTCCTGGTGTTCCCAGGCTGACAGAAACTACATTTACATTCTTTTACACTTAGAGCAATAAAAAACATTCCACATGTAAATTCTAGTCATTAACTTTAGCCTTAAAACAATAGGCAGGATGCTTACTCCAGACTCGACTCCAAATTCTAACTTCAAAGGAACAGACAAAGTAATTTTAATTTCAAAGGACCAACAAGAAATGCTTGACTTAGCTTTCTTTACAGCAGAGGGCAATGTTGCCACATTGTTTTAAGTTCAATATTTCACAGTATTTACAAATGATAGAATTATTTACCAAATCTATTTGACTAGGTTGGCAGCCTTCACCCATCTCTACCAGTCTTCACAGAAGGCTACAGTGCCTTCCATGCATTTAGGCTAACAGGAGCACAGACAGGGTCTAAAGGTGGAGGTATCTTGATCTACATTAGCAACAAATACAACTCCAGCTTCTTTAAACAGGATGATTCCCTGGAGTTTATCCATGTCCAAATTCTCCATTTACAAGGTTCCTTACTATGTTCTTGCCAGCTACAGATCACCATCTATGACTCACAAAGCTCACAACACTTACCAAGATTTACTAGGGGTGCTTATCATCCAACCAAATACCCTAGTCATGGGAGAACCTAAACACGCATCAATAGACTGGGAAATGTAAACTACCTCAAACTCACTGGCACAACATTTCTTGGACTTTATCAGTAGGAACCCTGAACAAGGTAGTGTGCACTCCAGAGAATCAAACATACTGGACTTAGTAGTCATTAACATAGGAGAGAATTACATCCTCCCTTGTGTCTCATCTTCATTGGTGAAGTCAGACCACAAAAGCTGGTTCCTTTGAAATAAAAATCAACCTGGAAAACCCAATTAAACCTGTAACAGCTGGGAACTATTTTTAAGCAGACTACATCCTACTAGGCAACAGTGTGTCAAAATTTACATCTCCTCTCAAACCCCTCAAACACAGCTACCTATGCAGAATTATTCACAGAACCTCTGTAAAAACATGTAAATGGCTGTATTAAGATTGCTGTACATACCAGAAGAAAGCCCAAATGTAATACCTAAAACAAAGTCTCTGGTGTAAGATCTTAACAGGGTATATAACAAAAGAAAAAATCATAATCAAAATCAGAAAACTGTCAGACAAGAACAACTAAACAGGAAACTAAGAGGTCTAATAAAATCCAACAAGGCCAATTACAATGTCAAGATAGCCTCCAAGACTAAGGATAATCACAAAGCCTTCTTTAGCTAAGTCAGGAACCTTATAGGTAAGACTCAGAAGTGTGCAGAACCGGTCGTAAATAGCACAACCTTCACTGAATAGGGTGACATGGTGAATCTAGTGGCTTGATAAATTTAGCTCAAACTTCACCCCGATTCCCCTCAGTTAAATCCCTTCTATCATATCCCCCAACTATCAACAAGGAGAAGATCCTGGTGACACTCTTTATGGCCAAAAACACTGCTTTAATGGACCCAGTATCCCTGGTTGCCTCTTAAATAGCCTAAAGCATGACCTAGCAAGACCATTTGAGGCAGTCTTAGTACAATCTCAAAAAGGTTACTTGCCAGGTAAATGGACTTTCACAATGGTCATCTCTCTTCATAAGGGTGGAACATCAACTGACCCCAGGATCTACAGACCCACCAGTCTGACAAGTCTAATGTGCAAAACCATTAAATGAATTATCATAGAAATCATCAACAAGGATACTAGCAAGCTACAGACACTGGCCTCATTCTAGTTTGGCTTTGTTAAGGGATGGCCTTGCCTACTTAACCTGATAGATTTCTTCAAGAGGGTTCCCAAGGATATGGATGAGGGGAAATGGTGCATACTGTCTATGTTGACCTGGCCAAGGAGTTTGATACAATCCCCCAGTTAGGTATTATTGACAAACTCTCAGAATTAGGCATAAATCTCTACATAACATTCTAGACTGCTAGCTGGCTCATAGTTAGGACCCAAGAAGTCACGATTGGTGAGACAGACTCCACAGTAGACCAGCCATCTGCAGAGTACCCCAGGGATCCATATTGGGCCGACTCCTGTTTGTCATTTACTTCTTGGAAGTCAAATCTAATGTCAAAGGCCTCTGGCTCATCAAGTTTTAGAGGACTGTAAATTGGGAGCTGTCATAGATTCCTCCAATGACACCATCTAAGACAAATAACTGGTGCCAAAGCCACAGCTACAACTCATCATGAAGAGATGCATTATAGTGCCCTTTGGGAAATCATCCTCCCAAACGTATTAATTCATCGATAAAACATCCCTAAGAGTTGAACCTATAGTTAGGGATCTGAGAAAATATGTAGACAGTAATCTGACCTTTGATCATCACATAGAATGATTTTTCTTACTATCTTGGCTATGTCCACACCACAACACTCACCATTGCACAGCTCTTCAAACCCTTAACTGGCTCCAACTACCATACCTCCTACACCAACAATTTAATATAGACAAAGTAATATATCAACCCCACACTTGCCCATCACTGAACTCTCTCCTCCAAATCTACCTACCCAGCAGGACCCTCCGATCTGAAGACAAACAACTATTAACCCTACATAGGCCAAAAAAAGAAGGACAATGTCTATATTCCTACTCAGTAACTAAACTCTGGAATGACGTACCAGACATTAGGGCAACATCTAACCACAAACATTTCAAACTTACACTAAAGAAACACCTCTTAGAAACAAACATCTACTCCTGCTTCAAGTAAGCCTACATACACTCTTTCCCAGTCCACCTTATCTCCACCCCCATTCCACTCCCAAAATCCTTTTTTTCTTTCCTCCTCTATACTCTCCTCCTCTCATCTTTACACTACCCTTTTTCCCTAACTCCAAATCCCACTAATTTGCTCATCCCACTTTGACCTTTGCATTCTTTTATCTTTACTCTACAAAGCTCTACCTACACATTACCTATATAACACTGAAAACATCCACCTCAACTAGACTAACTCCCTTTAAAACCATAGTACTAGCCTTCCAACTCTTCAAATTAGATAAACTAACCAGCTTTGCTGCTAATCTCTGACATTGAAACCTAACTGCTTTTATGCCATCCAAGCTACCTTGTAACTCTGCAAACCATTCACCTGCAGGCAAATTAAATAACTTTATTATCTACACTAGTCAAATTATTTCTTTGCAATTCTCAAATGAATATGTAAAAAAGTTTTATTTTTTATTTCAAGCCAAAATACTTACTTTGTATTTCTCTAATGTAAATGTAAATCAAATGACCATTGTAAACAAGTAAATTTGCTGCAAACAATATGCTTAGAAGCACCAGCAGAAAAATAGCCAGATTAAATGTGAATAATAATAAAAAGGATTGCTGGTGATTACTCCATGTAAAAAGAAGCCATTCAATGATTTTCCACGTCTATTCAGACCCAGTAAAATGTTCATAAGACAAAAAAGCAATGAAATGACCATAAAGATGCAATAAGCCACAAAAAAGTCAAGTCTGTTCAGACCAATAAATACCACAGCAAATATCCGTAGTCCACAGTAAGGAATAAAGTCAGTCAAATGTAAAAAGAATACAGGTTTATTGGATCCTCGGTAAGCGCTTTCGCAATAAGCTTTTTCAAACCAGTAACATTACTCAGCATTGCAGCCAATATATTTATGCTTCTTACAATTGAATAATTGATCAATTAAATGGCTAGTTAAATAATAGAGCAAGTATATATTGGCTGCAATGCTGAGTAATGTTACTGGTTTGAAAAAGCTTATTGCGAAAGCGCTTACCGAGGATCCAATAAACCTGTATTCTTTTTACATTTGACTGACTTTATTCCTTACTGTGGACTACGGATATTTGCTGTGGTATTTATTGGTCTGAACAGACTTGACTTTTTTGTGGCTTATTGCATCTTTATGGTCATTTCATTGCTTTTTTGCCTTATGAACATTTTACTGGGTCTGAATAGACGTGGAAAATCATTGAATGGCTTCTTTTTACATGGAGTAATCACCAGCAATCCTTTTTATTATTATTCACAAATGACCATTGTACTTTTGCTTTGTCAAATGTTCTACCATATATGTTATTAATTGTACTAATTTGAGGAGCTTTTCTCCCCGGGCCGCCACTGAAAATGGATTCCTGATCCAGTCAGACTTTCCCGGTCAACAAATGCCAAATAAATAAATGTCAACAAACTCATGAGCAAAAGTATAGCATTCAGGTCCAAGGAAGTAATAGCACCACCCTAGTCAGCCCTTATCAGACCCACGGTTGAGTACAATTCCTCCTTTGGCATGTACCTAACCAGGCATGTGCAACAGTTGAAATACCCTTCATGGTTCTGCACCAGGAAAATACAGAGTATGAATACCCTGTCCTAGACAGATCAACTTAAGACTCTACTCTGTACTCAAGTCTCCTACAGGTTACTGAGAGGCAATCTATGCCTAGCACATAAAGCATCAGATGCAGCTGTGATGGATCTCTTGCACATCCACAAAACAGACATCACCAGAAACAACTGATCCAAACAGCTGGACTTTGTCCCAGACATAAATAAAACATGCTGGACAGACTGATATGTGGCTCAAAGGATTGCTGTGCTATGGAATAAGCTCACATCCACATTAAGCAGAGCTCATCCATGATGGTATTTAAACAAAACTAGATCATTGAATGGAAAATTGCACAATCACCTCTGTTCTGGCCCCCATGTCTCTGATGCACAGAGGTCAACAGTAAGTAAATGAATCCCCAACTAATATATCCCCCAAATAACCCTTAGCTACCTCCTTACTAACATACTCCACCAAACAGGTGTCCAAGGTATTCGGGAACAAAACTGGGTTGGGTTGCATGGCTAGGCTTATAAAGACCCTGATGGTCATTTGCCTAGTTTAAACCTATGAATAAGACCATGTTGAGTTAGCTCTACTAATGCTAAATTATTACCGTGTTTATCAATAATAGTACGCACCTCTTAAAACATTTGCCCATTAAAGAATTCAAGCTGATAGGATAATAGAAATAATATCATGTCTGCTATTCTTGTCTATTGGCAAAATGTAAGCAGACTTACATGCCAGTGGCACCATGATGTTTGCAAACATTAAATAATATGATTAAACATCTTGTTATATCCTTAAGAGTATTACTAAGCCAACCTGATACTAAATCAGGTTCTTATTTTTAGGAACTCTTTTAGATTCAACAAGTCATTCCATATACTGTTGCAGTATTCATTACCTAAGGGACCTCCTGCCAAGGATAGCCCAATGTTTGGCAAGTAAACAAAAGCCTTTAGTTTTTATAGGCATTGAACATCATACATATGTTTCCCATGAAAAGCATAAGACTTAAAGGTGATGTACAGACACACACACACTGAGAACTTCTTTGCCATTAGTCTGAATGCCGTTATTGAATGTCGGTCTGAACACCTACTAGCTGTGCTAGTTAATGACCTGTGTTTACAGATAAGTGCCCCATTGGAGTTTTTTCTCTCTCTTTTTTTTTTTTTTTTTTTTGTAGTTCTTGTGTTCATGTCATTCAGATTGGGAAAATGTCAGTGTGAGAGTCAGATTCCCCATAAGGACCATCACAACCAGTATGTCTTCTGTTTGGGTGCTTCACATGATCATGCACAGTGCTTTATCTGTCAGGGTGTTTGTGCCTATGACCCTACATAGTCATCTCTCCTTCCTGTCCATATACCTGGAGAACCAGCATCTCAAGTTGTTGGCTGAGGGTCTCATGGTGGAATCTTACTGTTATGAGGGCCAGCCATCTGAAAAGGAAATGGCCAAAAAAGCCAGAACTGATCTGGCTGCTGGTCAGCCTTCCATGGATGTCGCTCTCCAGACTGATGAAGGCCTGGAGAACCATCCAGTTGTTGCTTCGGATTCCTCTGCCATAACCCCTTTGAAGGCCAGCATGGATCTAGATACTTCCACGTCCTTGGAGGCTTTTCAAACATCTGTATCTGACACTGAGGGGGCACCTCAGCTGATTATATTCAGTGGACTGAGGAGGATTCCACAAATCTTAGTTAGGGAGGAGATTACTATGACCATTGAGTCTTGCCGGGTATCTGACCATTCAAGGGTATTTCGTGCAGACTCATTCACTCCAGAGCAGCTCAGAAAATGCTGACAGCTTACTTCCACCATAGGAACAACAGTGCAGCCTGAGCTTATTTTCAGATAATCCATTTGTAATACCATCCAGAAAACAAATGTTCATAATTCTAACCATAAGAGCTAGACAAAAAATATAAATTCAAAAATCGTTCAGCACCCACTGACCTTTCCAACAGTATAAATGTTGATAGTGCGTATTAAAGTAATTATTAAATATTTGCCAAGGAATGCTGATATTATGCATATTTTTTGCCTTTTTTAGCAAAACAAACAACAATATTTTGGTGAATGTACCCTGTAGACCCATACAATTTGTAATTAGTTTGTATGAATATCAGTTTAAAATGATACCTTAACCATTACTGTATGATGCTCCTTTACTGAGATATTCACAGAAATATGATTAAGATTCTAGTTCTCATAATTGATAAATAAACAAAGCGTAATATCTCATAACCTATAACAGACAGAGACTACATATCAGTGTACACGTGTGGCTCAATGTCAGCTTCAAAATGATGCATCATGTGTGTTGTCACCATGCTCCCTTGCAAAGATGTGGGCATACTAATGAAAAATATATCAAATGTATAATTTTCATAATCCTACAAGGCTAAACAAACTGTGATATCTGTACATGTGTACAGCATACAGACAAAGTTCTTTTACCATCTTGTAACTATTAATACAGTCTTCAAAATGAGGTATTACCTGGCATGTTGACATCTTTTCTAGCAAAGTTATTTACCAAAATATGAAATAAAAAATCATAATTTCCATAACCCAAGTCCTAAACAAACTCTGATGTCTGTACATGTGCACAGTTCTTTTACCATGTTGTAAGGACCAACACTGTTTTCAAAATGAGGTATTAGCACAATGACATGCTCCCTAGCAAAGTTATTTACCAAAATAAGAAAAAAAAATCGTAATTTCCATAATCTATGGTCCTAAACAAACAGTGATATCTGTACATGTGTACAGCCCATGGGCACAGTTCTGTTACCATTAAGGACTAACACTGTCTTCAAATAAAGTATTAATTAGCATGTTGACATGTTCCCTAGGAAAGTTACAATTACAATTATTTTACTGTGTTCTAAGTAGTGAAAAAGGTTTTCATGAAATGTAATGGACTTTTCACTAACCATACTGCTCCAACTTGATCATGGCTGTTTTGCATCTTTTGTCACTAGGCGCATGTTGCCAGTATGTCATGCATTGCTGCCATCATGCCATTGTGCAAATCAGTCAAGTACAGGACAATGCCATCTTCAGTTAGGTGAACTCCGTCATTTATGAAAAGGTGATCATCTTCTGCAGTGATGCTGTTATGGCTGAATGTTGATCCACCGACCCTGAGCATCAATCTACACATGAGCCCATTCTGTAACCATCTGGCCTTTTGGGCTGCCCATTGGCTGTTTGCATGTCTCCAGTTCTAACGAGGAATTATATCAGACCACACAAAATGACATGGCCACCACGTCTGCATGCATTCAAAAAATCTCCTTGATTTGAAACCGCAGTTCTCCAAGTGGATGACTGATGACATTGTTCCCTCCAATGTGCAAGACAAGAATGTCAGGCTCAGGGTAGATGGAACACTTCTCTTCCAGCAACCACAGGAGTACACCCCAATACACAACTCTTCTTGCAATCCAGTGTACCTTCATGCTAGATGAGGGGAAGCTCAAGTTGTAGTGTTTGTTATTTCTGGAGGCATGGCTGACAGCCCAGTGAATGTAGGAATGACCACACACCCACACTCTCACCTGTCATTCCCCTGCACTTGAAGCAATGTCATTGTCACAAGGTAGAAGTACTTGCACATGGAAGAAATGCAAGTCGATTACTGATGATGTCTGAGGGATTTATTGCATTACTATGATGTTTATGTATACAATATGCATTACCTTGTTTGCCTGTTGGAATTTGGAATCTTCAGTGATATCCACATAGGCATTATTCTTTTGGTTCATTATTTGCAAAGATGATGCATAGGTACATACCTAACAACCTGAAAACCAGCAGCTCACACACGCTATCAGATTAGTAGTATTAGACACATATCACTGTAAACATACACATTCTTGCTGTAGTCAAAATGTTGCATGAATAGAAACTGACAAGAGGCTACAGAAAGTGCCAAGGTAAAGAGAAAAAGCAGGGTAAGGACTGCCACTCCACGAAGGAACCAGGACAGGCATGGGACTTCAATGGCACTCGAGGGCATCTGATGTGTCCGATACCTGTGCTGGCTACCCACTCAGAGTGCTGATACCACTACTGTCTCATAACCTCCTTCAGTGTCAGCAGTCTGCCTTACCTCTGACTTTTCTCTTTACATGTGTCCATTCAGCAATGGACATAAGGTATCAAGGGCAGAAGTAATGGAATGTTTCTTGCCCTGACCTGCATACATTTACTGTGCCAGAGGGGAGAGAGAGTGACTGGAGAGCCACAGAAAGAGCACATAAGGAAAGAGAAAGACATACCAAAACTTATTTTGCAGATGGCCTTTCAGGAAGGGACTGAAGGCATCAGAGTGGCACCCTTGAAACCATGCATATCCAGGAAAGCAGCACAGTGGGACTGAGTTGAAGAGTCTCAAAGTTCCCCACTGCCATCCAGGATGATCCTAAGATTCATGGTGTTTAGGTGCAACACCCAGTGATACACACAGTATTCTGCACTAGAGCTGAAGAGTCTCCAACGTCCTCAGTGCCATACACATACACATCTTTGATTAGTATTGTGCATTACATAATGTGCCTTTCCTGCTCTCAGCAACCCACAAGACTTTTATGGCTGTAGTACTCACTGAAGCATTCAACACACAGGTTGATATTGCAAGTCGGGCATCCCCCGTGATGGCTCATTACATTTACCCTTGCTGGCACAGTTTTTCCATCTTGATTTCCACCATTACACTAGAAAGTGTGAGCCATGCTCAAATCAGCTCACGGGCTCTGGGACAGTAATCTCAGTGCATCTTTTCCTCTTCTTTTAACTGGCAAGGGAGTGCAAGCCTAGGTTCCTTCAAAACTGTAACTGTGTTGCTGGAATAGCATGTCCAGAGCATGACATTTGCTGGTGTTTGTCACCTTCATGAAATATAATGAAAGCATTGACTATGCCCACATCCCATAAGAACCAAAAAAGCACAGCCACTATTTGCAGGCCTTTCTGTCAGTAGGATACTGTGTCCTGGACTGATCTGCTCAGCCCACCCCATTCATGTAAGTATTGTATGTGTTTACAGCTGGTGGACATGACACTGATGCCTTTGTTCCATCATGCTTTCTCCTGTATGTGCTAGAGACTGACAAGGTTGGGTTACAGTTAGTTCACATAAGGGGATCCAGTATCTGTCTGCTTGGGATGACATGGTCGACAGACCACGATGCTTTGCCACAGATGGCCTGCACCTGTCGCCCCTGGGATTCCGGATACTAGCTAAGGCTCTTGCTGCCCCTATAGTGCCTTTTTTAGGCAAGGTTCAAATAAACCACAAAAGCAGTGTGCAAAGCAGTCACAGCCCTTAAGGCCAAATACAACACCAAACATACTTGTCATAGGTGACTCCATAGTCAGACACACTGACGTCCCACTCACCAGGCTGAACAAGGAGAGGGTCACAGTAAGCTGCCTATCGGGCGCTAGAATCCGCCACATAACACAAGCACTCTGGTCACTCCACGGCAAGTACAAATATGACACAGTCATTGTCCATGCTGGTGTGAACGACCTGAGACGTACCTCCCTGGACTACATGAAAAGAGACATAGAGGAGCTCTCTGATTATGTAGCCCAGGCAGGTATGACCCTGACCCTGAGCAGCATCCTTCCTTCACCAAGAATGATGCCACAATATAGAGACAAGATGATCAGCTTTAACAATTGGCTTAATGTCTGGTGTCATTCAAAGGGGATCCAGTGTCTGTCTGCCTGGGATGACATGCTTGACAAGCCACGCTGCTTCGCAAGGGACGGCTTGCACCTGTCACCCCTGGGATTCCGGATATTGGCTAAGGCTCTTGCCACCCCCATAGTGCCTTTTTTAGGCAAGGCTCAAATTCTAAACCTACCACCCTAGAAAACAAAAATGGGAAGAAACTGAGGGTAATGTTGCTCAATGCCAGAAGTCTAAATCTCAAAATGCATGCACTCGAGGCCCTTCTCAGTATGGAGAACATCGATGTCTGTGCTGTAACTGAAACCTGGTTCAAGGCTCCTGAGAGCACCCCGGCACTATTAGGTTTTACCTCATATCATGCGTTCCGGCCTCAAAACCCGGACCACACCACAAAAGGAGGGGGTGTATCCATATTCATAAAGGATACCCACACCTCCAGGTTGGTGGTAACGCACAAAGCTTCGGAAACCATCCAGGTGCAACTAACCATAGGCAAAACTGCTCTACAAATTGTAGCATGCTACAGGCCACCCTCTCAAACTCAGGAACCCCACACAGCCTTCCTGAAGACACTGGAGGGTATAAATGTATCTCCAAACACCATCATATTGGGTGACTTCAACTACCCGAATATAGACTGGGAACATTACTCAAGCCCTAACGTTCTAGCCCAATGGTTCCTGGAGTTCATAAATTCAAATGCCATGGAACAGTTAGTCACTGTTCCCACGAGAGGAGAAAATATACTAGATCTCATTATCACAAACATGGGGACAAAATGCTCCACACCGGAAGTATATCCCTCATTGGTGAGATCTGATCATAAACTAATCTCACTGGAAATCCACATTCCACCCCCCCCCCCAAACAAAAAGACCACAGTGAAGAACTTCTCTAAAGCAAACTTCACACTACTCAAGACTGGTGTGGTATCCTTCAAGGCCCCTGAGCCAGTGGAAACCACAACCCAAGCTGCGGAAGCCCTTACAAATGCTTTCTATGAACACCTCCAGGACTGCATGGATCAAGCAATCCCAAATAAAACCAAGACTCTTTCCACAAAGGGCAAACGTCCAGTCTGGTGGACCCCAGCCATTAACAAACTTTACAATAAGAGGAGAAAGCTATTACATGATAGAACAAAATCCATAAAAGGGAAGTCACCCCTGATCATTATTAGTAAAAAATATGAGCACTCATAAAATCAACTAAGGCCAATTTTGAGAGAAAAATTGCCATGGATTCAAAGGACAATCATAAGGCCTTTTTCAGCTATGTTAGGAACCTGGGTGGAAACTCCCAGATATGCTCAGAATTAGTCCAAAATGATACAAAATCACTGAACCCACAGACATTGCCAACATACTGGCAGACAGGTTCAGTGCAAACTTCACCCCTCTCCCCCCCTAAAGGAGAGATAACTATCCCAGCAGAGTGTAGCCTCCCAGACATCTCAAATGCGCAGGTGAAAGCTGCTCTTTCTAAAGCTAAAAACACAGCATCAATGGGACTGGATGGTGTCCCCGGCTGTGTGCTACACGAGCTAAATGAGGAATTAAACCCGCACATAAGGCAGCTGTTTAATCTCAGCCTTACCACAGGATACATGCCCAAGGAGTGGCGTACGGCAACTGTGGTCCCACTCCACAAAGGTGGTGCCTCTACGGACCCTGGTAATTACCGCCCCATAAGCTTAACAAGTCTAGCCTGCAAAGCTATGGAGAGGATCATAATGGAGCTCATAAACAAAGATATAGGGGACTTGCAGACATTGGACCCGACCCAGTTTGGCTTCGTCAAGGGCAGATCATGCCTTTTGAACTTGGTCGATTTCTTCAAAACAGTCACCAAGGCCATTGATGAGGGAAAGGCAGTCCATGCAGCCTACCTTGACCTTGCATAGGCCTTTGACACAATACCCCACTCGGGTATTGTAGAAAAACTTACCAGCTTAAATGTAAACCCATATGTCACAAGATGGGTTGCAAACTGGCTTAAGGACAGAACCCACAGGGTTAGAGTTGCTGGCGCTATGTCAGACTCCAAGCCGGTCACAAGTGGTGTCCCACAGGGCTCGGTCCTTGGCCCCCTATTGTTCGGCATCTACTTCTCAGAAGTACAGGCCAACATGGGAGGACTTTGGCTGACAAAGTTTGCAGACGACTGCAAACTGGGCGCCATAGTGGAAAGTGCATCGGACACGGATATCCTTCAGAAGGGACTCACGGAAACAGATAGCTGGTGCCAGAGCCATGGCCTGAAGTTAAACGCCAAAAATGTATAGTCATACCCTTTGGGAAAAACAAGGTAACCCCAAGCTACCATATAGGTGGCAATCCACTAAGCACAGAAGAGGTTATCAGGGACCTGGGGACCGAGGTTGACAGTGGCCTTTCTTTTGACACTCACGTTGCTAAAGTGGTTAGAAAGACCTTCTACATTGCCCACCTGATCATGAAGGGATTCACATCCAGATCTAGTGAGGTCATTGTTCCCCTGTACTCTTCACTTATCAGACCAATGATCGAGTACAATGCCCCATTCAGGATGTATCTCACCCGACATCTGCAGCAATTGGAGAGACCCCAAAAGTTCCTCACCAAAAGGATAAAGGGACTCCAAAATCTGTCATATGCTGCCAGATTGAAGAAACTCCAGCTCTATTCAGTTGCATACCGTCTGCTCAGAGGTGACATGTGCCTGACATACAAGGCCATGTCCAACCGCGAATTAATGGACATGCTCCACCTCAAAAAATCCACATCCACCAAAACCACTAGAGCAAGCGACTTAAACCTTAGCACGGATATAAATAGGACATGCTGGAGGGATAGATTTATCACTCAGAGACTCCCTATGCTGTGGAATAAAATCCCGATCCATGTGAGGCAGAGCACCTCGCTGGCTCTGTTCAAGAGAAATCTTGACCTGTGGATGGGAGATCGTAGGTTTATCCCGGGAATCATCTCTGTGTCACTGCTGGACAGAGGCACAACAAACTAATGGGCACAGTATTTTTTCATATAAGGGGTGGCGTAAGCCACAAAAATTTGGGCTAGGCTTATAAATGCCTTAGGGCAGATAGCCTAGTATAAACCTATGAACCTATGAACCTATGAACAAATTCACCACCATAACAGGAACAGGTAAGCAAAAACTGAGGGTAATACTACTCAATGCTAGAAGTCTAAATCTCAAAATGCACTCACTCGAGGCACTCCTTAAAATGGAGAACATAGATATCTGTGCAGTGACTGAGACCTGATTCAAGGATCCAGAGAGCACCCCTGCACTACCAGGCTATAACTCATACCACACTTTTCGGCCATGTAACCTGGACCAAAACACCAAAGGCAGAGGTGTGTCCATATTCATTAAGGATATCCACACCTCCAGGCTAGTTGCTCAGCATAATGCATCTGAGGTTATCCAAGTGCAACTAACTCTGGGAAAAACTGCAATCCAAATTGTAGCTTACTACAGATCCCCCACCATGCCCCAGAATTCCCCCTCCTCTTTTCTTGATTTACTGGAAAATATTAGGTTTCAACCAAACACCCTAATAATGGGCGACTTCAACTACCCCACAATTAACTGTGAAAACTACTCGTGTACCAACTCCTTATCTCAACGCTTTCTGGAATTCATAAACTCCAATACCCTGGATCAACTTATCCACACCCCCATCAGAGGCGACAATATCCTAGACCTAGTCATTACCAACATGAGTGACCGGTGTTCCACATCTGAAGTCAACTCCTCGTTGGTCCGATCTGACCATAAGCTAATCACCCTTTATATCCACATCCCACCCCCACCCCCATTAAGGAAACCATTGTAAAAAACTCTCCAAAGCCAACTTCATGCTTCTTAAGACAGAAGTGGTGAACTTCATGACACCCATGCAGATGGACAATACAGTTACAACTGCTGAATACTACACTAATGCACTCTATAAGCACTTACATGAGTGCATGGATTGTGCTATCCCAAACAGAACCAAGACGCTATCCTCCAAAAAAAGAAAGCCAATTTGGTGGTCCCCTGCCATAAACAAAGAAGCTGAGATCCCTTATAAGATCCTCCAAAGCTAGCTATGAAAACAAAATTGCCACTAATTCTAAGGACAACCACAAAGCATTCTATAGGTATGTCAAGAATCTCAATAGCAACACCCAGATCTGCTCTGAGTTACAGCACTAAGGCATGAAAATTACAGAACCAACTGATATTGCCAACATCCTGGCAGATAGGTTCAGTGCTAACTTTACCCCCCTCACCCCCTACCCCCCTCACCCCCTAAAGGGCCCATATCTACATAGGAAGAATGGAGAGTCCTGTAATCACAACTACGCAGGTAAAAGCTGCACTCTCTAAAGCCAAAAACACAGCATCCATGGGACCAGACAACATCCCAGGCTACATTTTACATGAAATGCAGAATGAACTGGCTCCTCACTTAAGCACCATGTTCAATAATAGCCTCGCATCAGGCTTTGTGCCCACTGAATGGTGCACAGCAACAGTTATCCCACTCCACAAAGGGGGAGCCACCATTGATCCCGGGAACTATCGACTTATTAGCCTGATGAGCCTGGTCTGCAAGGCCATGGAATGTATCATCATGGAACTCCTAAACAAAGACATTGGTAACCTCCAAACTCTGGATCTCACCCAGTTTCGGTTTGTGAAAGGTAGATTATGCCTACTGAACCTAATATACTTCTTTGAGGCAGTCACCAAAGCTGTAGATGAGGGTAAGGTGGTTCACACAGCCTATATTGACCTCAGCAAGGCTTTCGACACCATCCCCCATTCTGGAATTATAGATAAACTAGGTATAAATCCCTATGCCACAAGATGGGTTGCTAACTGGCTCACTGACAGAACCCACACTGTAAATGTTGCAGACTCCAAATCTGACGTCAAAGCAGTGACAAGTGAAGTACCACAGGGTTCTGTCCTGGGACGTCTCCTATTTGGTATCTACTTCTCTAAAGTACAGGCTAACACAGAAGGCCTCTGGTTAATGAAGTTCGCAGATGACTGCAAACTAGGAGCCATAGTCAAGTCCCCAAATGATATGAACATCCTACAGAAGGGCCTCGCTGAGACAGATGCCTGGTGTCAGAGGCATGGCCTCAAGCTCAATGCCAAAAAGTGCATTGTCATCCCCTTTGGTAAAAACTCTGTACCCATGAACTACCATATAGGCAGCAATTTACTTAACACTGAATGTGTGATAAGAGACCTTGGGACCCAGGTGGACAGTAGTCTCTAATTTGATAGTCACATCACCACAGTAGTCAAGAAGTCCTTCTACGTGGCACACCTCATCATAAAAGGGCTCTCATCCAGGAAAAAAGAGGTCATTGTTCCCCTCTACTCAACACTCATTAGACCCATTAGAGAGTACAATGCCCCTTTTGGAATGTACCTCACAAGACATCTGCAACAGCTGGAAAGGCCACAGAAGTACCTCACAAAGAGGATTACTGGCCTCAAACAAATGCCTTACACTGACCACCTCAAAAAACTCCAGCTTTACTCTGTAGCATATCGCCTACGCCGAGGTGATCTCTGCCTAACATATAAAGCTATGGCAAACCCAGAGCTGTTGGACATGCTACACCTAAAGAAATCCCAGTCCCTCAGAGCTACATGCTTTAGGGACCTAAACTATATCACCACAATAAACAGGACATGCTGGAGGGATAGATTCCTGTCCCAGAGACTTCCCATACTCTGGAACAGGCTACCCATCTATGTCAAACAAAGTTCTTCATTAGCACTCTTCAAGTGGATGGGAAATAGGAAATACACCCTGGGATCACTTCTGTGTCTCTGCTAGACAGTGGCACAGGAAAATAACTTTCTTGGGTGGAGTAAGCCAGGGAACCTTGTTGGCTAGGCTTGTATAGGCCCTTGGGCCAATAGCCTACTGCCTACCTATGAACCTATGAATACTGGGTTGATATCCTTCCATGCAGTAGCCAGCATGTTCTACTCTGCAACTGCTTGTAGTACCATCAAGGTGTTTTACCAATGGCCTCTCTGCTGAATGTTAGAGGCCATCCACACCTATTAGTGTGCATGGTTCCACAGCAGTATAGACCATCTTGCAGCAATTGCTGTGCCAGCAGGACAGATGTAAAGAAGTTATCAAAGTAAATGTGATGCTTCTTGCCAATCAGTCCCCCTAGTTTAAGTCAACCACAACTCGGTGTGCCAGTCCAACCTCTGTATTCTGTTCTGCTTTTCCAGTGTATAGCTGGAATTCACGTACATACCCATTGGTAGAGTCTCCCAACACCCACACCTTAATGCCATACCTCTCTGGCTTACCAGACATAAACTGTCTAAATGTCAAGCATCCACAGAAGCCAACCATGGCTTCGTCTACAGCTACCTCATGATGCACATTGTACTGTGTCCTGCATGCATGAAGTGCTGCATCCAGTATTGGCCGTACATGATGTAGCTAGTCATGACCCACAGAGTCCTGTGGTAGGCTCAGGTGGTTGTCATTGCAGTGGAAATACTGCTGACTTTTATCAAACCTCTCTTGGGTCATGTACTCAGCTACTGGGAAACTACCATATACATGGTGTGTTTCCCAGTACTGCCTCTATTCAGGAACATGTACAATAGACATGTATATTCCAACACCTAGAAATGTGCGTATGTCTCCTGGACAAACAGGACTCCACCGTGTATCAACCTTGCCTAATGCAGCCTGCCTCTGTGCAGCAAAGCTATTGGCTTCATTGGCAATAAGGGTGTACAGCTCCTCTGGGAACATCAAATTCATGAAGTTCATCTCTGTGCTATCTGAATTCAAGTTGTTTACGGGGCCTACTGGACCCACAAAGTCTTCAATGTGTACTGCTGTGAGTCGTTTTTCCCATTTGATCTTACGTGGGGGACATGCTTGGCATACCTTACTGGGTAGCCTGGAACACTTGGAAATGGAAAGTCCTCTATAGTTCATTGATGGTGCTCCCTCAGTGTCAGTAGCAACTGTATTGCATGAACTTGTTAGTGAAGTACTAACAGACGTTCCATGCTTAGGCATAATCATATTCTTGCTTGACAAGGAGTTACTTCAACTCAGATGTAGTGGATTTTCTCCATCCCAATCCACATATTCTGGACTACTTTGAAACTCATGTGCAGTGGAAGCAACATCTACATTTTTGTCAGCACTTGCACTGTCATGGACTGTGGAGGACTTCATAGGTCTGTCAGTGATACCATGCACATTCTTGAACACAGATAAAGGCAATTCATCATCTGTGTCAAAATCAGAATGCACTGGGTACCCATTCTGCATGCCACCCTTCCTTAGCAGTGCAAGTGGTACCTCATCCTCACTATCATGGTCAGTTTCATCATTAGTGGTCAGGTCCTCTGTGGCAAGTTGGAGTAGTCTGTCAGATATGGCTGGCACAGAGGCATCATCTGTATCACAAGCAATGACCTTCTCATGTAGACGTGCCAGTGGAATCTCACTGTCTGTGTCATAATCCTCATCTTCACTCTGGTTGGCATTATGTGCTGGCTCCAAATCCATGCCAGTGTCTGAACCACTGTTACTACCAGAGTCTGTTTCATCACCCAAAAAGTAAATGTTGCTTCATTTATCCTCAACAGATGGCATCTTCATTGGGGGATGTGTTGCTTTTCACTTGAAATTACACCTGAAAAACACAACAGTATAGAACATTATGATGTTATTTACCTGCACAGAGGCAGTTGAAAAGCAACACAGCAGAATACTATATAGTGAGTGTGTGCGATCCAGGAAATTACTACATGATATGATGTTCAATTGCAGTAGTTCAGAAAAATATGAAACATGTAACCACAATGGGTACTTTACTGTGTATCAAACAAATTGTAAAAATGACAGAAAGAAACAGGTGGGGAGGGGGCTTGAAATTACTCCATGTACATAAAAACCCAAGTCTGTCTTGTGCATTCATCAATGTGATAACAACGTCTACTTATGTGAATAACAGTGACAGCTGCTGAGAGTTTTACCTTAAAAGTGATAATGAGTCAGTGCTATATTGTAACTGCACTTACTGTTAATGTGATAATGACCTGCATTTCATTCCTGCAAAGTTATGCTTGCTGAGACACAGATGATAATTGATGCACATAACCTGTTGAGTAGGCATTCATTGCATTACCTTGTGCAGCTGTTATGTAACAGAGTCTTTATCATCTGTTAGGAGAATGCCATAGCCATTCAGTAAAAATAGTACAACACATATATTACTGAGCCTTTCCACCTAAATTCTACACATGACTGACAAAGCCAGGGATATTGCCCAAAATATATGGTATCTCCATGCTGATAGTCTACAAGTAACAACCTTTATCTCACTCAGCCAACTACTGAGTAGAATCAGAAATGTCTAATTATCTGGTTGATCTGTGCAAGAATTACTCCAAAAAGTAGTAATTCTTTTTATCACACCTAACCGTCCCTCTGGTTACAATAAGACACAGAAGTAAAAAAAGGCAGAAATATTGTCCAAAATATCTGGTTGAGCATTGCCAAAAACATCTCACTAAGCCTCTTATCCTACCCAAACATGTTTTGACCACATGCTCAGTACTGTTTCTTGACCTTAATGTTATAGCATGCTGTTGTGCCTGCAAACACATACTTTTTATCACGCCCTAGTATCTGAAAATAATTTTTGACCATGTGGTATGAGCATGTCTTAGTTGATCCTATTCATGTGGGCTGCAACCGCAAATGGTCTATTGAGATCAGTTCACTAGCCTAGTAAACAAAGTAAATATAAAGGTGTTCAAAGCTCTCACATTAGCAAATTCAATGTAATAATTTAGTCCAAACAAGTAGAAAGATGAGATGACACCAGGCTCTCAGCATAAAATGAACAATCTTTCATTTTAAAACAACATAAGCACTTTCACAGCTCTTGCTGCTTCTTCAGATGTCAGTATAAAAATGCAGTCACACACACAGCAATTTATACAGAAATTCAACTAGCAAATCAACCAATTAAACAATTATGTATTAAAAGAATACAAACAATAAATGTAATAAAAATTTAAAAATAAGAAATAAACTTAAGATCAACTAATGCACATAAGTGTATGTAAAGCTCAATTAAAAGTGAGCGTCTCTGTAGCAAAGGTTTAAGGGGGACTTTATCATTTAGTCCTCAACCATAATCAGCCCTTAACCTAGCTATCCACTTGCTCTCTAAGCTTTCAGTAGCATTCCTAACATCACCCAGCCGCTTAGTAGCTGCTACCTGTGTTATAACCTGAAACTTAAAACAATATGTGTGTGAAGTGAGCTTCACATGTTTAGAAAGAGCACTGCACTCAGTACCATTATTAATATGTCTTAAATGTTCTACTATATGTTCCTTCAACTATCACTCTTGCCTACATAAAACTTTGTGCAGGCAGTGCAGCACACTAAATAAACCACATGAGAAGAAGTGCAAGTAGCTTGAACATGAAACACATAGGGCAGGATTCACGAAGCCTCCATGTAAGAGTTATGTCAGCATGCTCTGCATATTCATGAGAGCATGCTGAATCACACCTAAGGCTAACACGTTCCGTGTAAGACACTAGGGTCGTGTCCGTAGGCCGAGCCCTGTAAGCGGACACGACCCCAGAAGACTAAAAGTGCCCAAAGTAAACACCCACGACAGAGTCCATGGAAATGTGAAATGTGAATAAACACAACACAACACATGCCCCCACAGACTATGAACAGAAAATATATAAAGGAACATGTTATAATTTTTTTTTAAATCGTAAAGATGTTTGCCCGTGAGTGCGCTCATTTGCGCGGGCGTGCCCGTAGCGCAGCTACAGTTAGCAGTCAGTGGGAAAGCATATAAGAACTAAATATGCAAAGTAAGCCAAGAAGCAATAGTGTAGCAGTAGAGATGTTGGCTGAAGAGCAGGCATTCATGGTTCGAGCCGCCACAACACCAATTTTTAGTTTTAGCAAAATAAGCACGAAACAAGTCCCTGACAAACATGTACACATATACAATCCCATTTTATGTAAAATGTAATGAAATAGTCCATTTATTTTGAAGAAATGTGAGGTAAAAAAACAATAAAAAATGCCAGATGTGCCTATAGCTGAGCTACAGTTTAACAGGGTGAGTGCATCTGCCCATAGGTGAGCAGTGGTTTAACTGGTGCAAAATGAGTGCCCGTAGCTGAGCAGTGGTTTAACAGGTGCATATTGAGTGCCCGTAGGTGAGCAGTGGTTTAACACTCCGAAACTGTGTGACCCTAGCTGAGCTGAGCGTCATATGTGTGCTGACAGCCAAATGAGGCGTAAGTCAGTGCACCCCGTTTGCGCGGAGCTGCGCACCGCACTAACAAGCTAACCAACGGGCAACATTGAGCAAGCTGTAACAAAACTGCCTTTACACAGACACACCCCCTAGCCTGTCTAGACAGTCATAAAATATAAAAAGCAGTGGCCAGGTTCGAACCCAGGATACCATGCACCATAGTCAAGGTACTGAACCACTAAGCCACAACAGCTGTACTCAAAAATGCAGTAATAGCAAATATATAGGAATGAATAGAAAGTGGAGCATGACAAAGCAGGTTTTGTGAAGTGGATACAATTCCAAAATGGCCAATCACAGATAAGTGCGGGAAAAACGGCATATATAAGCCCCATAGGCGGGAATACACAGCATAAATGATTGTAGAACTGACTTGCAGCCAGAATGTCAGGTGTAGGTGAGGGTAGTTGCTTTCGAGCACAGAGGTGGGGTGTTGAGGAGTTCAGATACATGGTCTGGCTCCTAGTCCACAATCATGAGGCCCAACTCATGCAGGGCCAGGTCCTGTGGGGAGCATATAGGGCTGAGGTGTGGGACCGGTTGGCTCATGATCTCACCAGTGCCACAGGGATTCCAAGGACTGGTGAGCAGGTCCGTCACCACCATGCGGACCTGAAGAGACGCAAGCAGGACCAATTGAACCTTTGGATACAGGAGGCCCGGCAAATGCCCAATGCCCCACTACTGAGTAAGTTACATTTAATTATGTATGTAAGAAATTAAATTAGCTGATATTATGGATGTGTATTCCAATATTACTTCATTTATATTACAGCTGCAGGTGTCCGTTCTGCGAACTGCAGAGCCTATGGCGATAGGCTGGTGCTGTTGCTCCACCAGGCAGGTCAGTAATCCACTCCCAGTAACTGTAAAGAAATATCAAAGTATGACAGTTAGCAAAAGAGTGCAGTGTAGTCACTAAGTAATAAAATGTGCAAGTAACAGTGTAAAAGTGTTTGCAAGTATTGCTTTATTACAAAAGTGTGTTGCAGTCTGTAATCCAAACAGAAAAATGAAAATGTCTCAAATAAAGTCTGAAATAAAGATGCCCCACCTGTAATATAATAGTGCATAACCTGCAGCAGGCTGAAAAGTACAGCTGCAGAAGATGAGCAAATCACATGTGTGAAATATATCCCTGTTGAAATACTGAAACATGACAGAAGTGAGACTGCTGGAAAGGATTGTAATAACTACAGGTAAAACATGTCAATAAAGCCTAGAAGTAAGTATCATCCTGAATAGTAAAATGAAAACAAGTGAGAGGGTGTGAGAAAGAGTTATGAATCCACCAATAAAGTAGTAATAACCCCTGAATAAAGTATACTGCAGTCAGCACAGAATGAAATGAATGTGACAAGTAGAACCAAACTGCGAAATGTGTCCAAAGTGTTGCAGCAGCTGGAATGTGTATCCCAAAATCTGGATATGTTGCTCTCAGTCTGCAATATGCAGATAGTATGATTGTCTGAAATATCAAACATCCACAGTTGTCTATAGCTATATAAAGCAAATGTAGCAGGATGATGTAGCTGAACAAAGCCAGATATGAATGTGTATGAATAACAATAAAATGTATATTGATGTAGCAGTAACAGTCCTATCACCAAAGTGAAGTAGTTATCATATAGGAAACTGTAGTTAGAACAGTAGTCTGTATATATCTGTAGCTATTAGAAATGTACAGCATATGTATTGGTATTCGAAGGTGTTAATAATATTTTCTTCACCCCACCCTATAACCACATATAATCCATTCCACGTGAAATTGGTATGTGCAATCACAATTAACACCCCTGGACATTTGTCCTGATGGGTCATAAATATTTACATGTCCGTTGATGCATCTGCCCTGTTCATACATCCAAATCTGATGGCATGTTGCCATCAATCAACCCTGCATGTTGTTGGACTGTGTATTGCTGTTCAAATTATGCATGTGTTATGCTCGCTGTTCAATGGTGTGAATATCTGGGTGTTTGGTTAATGGGAATACTAATGCATGCTGTTACACCTCAGCTGGCGAGTGCACCTGGCACTAGTGCCCAGTCTGGACCCTCCTCCGGTGGCCCTGTGCCACCTGCGGGTGGAAGCACTGCAGGGGATGGGGCCCATCCCCTGTCTGCAAGCCTGGCCGGAGGAGAACCGCCACTCACCCTCCGTAGCGTCCGGACTGTGGTGTGTAGGGAGATCCGGGACTCTGTTCTTGAGCCCCTACGCCAGCTTGAGGCACAGGTGGCACAACTTACGGGCATGCCTGTTTCCCGGCCTACACAGCCCCCAGCACAGCCCCGTCCTGGGCAGTGAAGGAACAGTGGCAACTGCCCATGGGTGGGGATATCAGTTCCACTGTTGCCATCTGTGGGCTCATGGGCTCTGGATATCCAAACCTCCATCCCCATCAATTGTGTAACCCCCCCACACATGTCATACACCGCCCCTGTATGCGTCTTGTTTGTCTTGTCTGTTGACCTACCCAACCTACCTCCCCAGCTATACTGACTTCCTTCACCTGACATACCACTCTCACCTGAAAAAAAAAAAGGGCACTCTGTACCCACAAAAAAATTACGCCCCATACATAGCTGCCCATTCCGCACATATGTCTGCCAGACATGGAAACTATTAATTACAATTGGCTGTACAACAAGTATTATTGTTGTCCTTACACCTCTCTCAGGGGTGGAAGGTATCAAATGTCACACCAAATTACAAACATATGCACAGCTGTTGCTGATGAAGAAATGGGCAGCTATGGGCCTTACCTACATCCCTCCTGCAAAACCCAAGCTTGTTTCCCTACTGTCTTACCCTCTTTGTGACCCCTTTTTCACCACTTTCCTGTCTCCCCATTTTCATTTCTTTCAAAGAAAATAGTGCGGGTGTGTGCAAGAGTATGCACATTTAAGCAGTTGTAAGCGGGTGTGCGCGTGTGTGCGCAGAGCTAAACGCCAGTGCGCATGCGTGAGCTCCGTGCAAACCAGCGCTAACCTGGTTACAACTGCTTAAAAGTGCCTTAGTCACTTTGATTGACAGGTCCTGTAGTCAGTTCAGAAGCAAAATAAAATCCCACTGGCAGTCCCGAACCCAGGATCTTGGAAACAGTAGTCTGCATGATTTACCACTAAGCCATGACTGTTATACAAGAACATTGTGCTAAAATAAATATATCATGCAATAGTAGGAATGAATGTAAAGGGAATATAGGATGTGTAGTACACAAAGCATGTCATTTAGAATTACTGTCAAAACTAGTGGATTTCCATAATAGTAGTGTGTGAACAGAAACAGCCATGCTAGTTGGTAGCTAGTAGGTAATAATGTCACTGTAGCACCTTGCAAGCCACACACATACTCACAGCAGGATAATCACTGCCCATACCCCACAACCTCTTACAGGAACACATCCGGACCAAGTAATAAAATATGTGGAGCAAAGGGCCAAAACCAGGGACACATTACAAATAATGTTACAACAAATTCAAACAGTTCAGAGAGTGAGCTGTGCATGAGATATTGACCAAAATATGAGGTGGAAATGTGGACAACCTGCAAATATTTGTACACATGAGAGGTCTGACACCACCATATTTGAATAGTTAAGAGCCTAGACATAGCAATAGTGAATGAGTTACAGGGATGCCCCACAGACTCCATGTGAAATGTACAAACAGTAGGCAGAAAGGTGTTACAACGCATGCAATGGTAACTATGGAGTCCTGAAAGTATGCACCACTTGCATGGCAGAAAAAGTGTAGTAATACATATGCTCATGCTATCCCACAGTCACAACTGCAGCATACCAGACAATTTAATGGGTGTACCCCACTGATATGTACCATTCCATGAGGCAGATAACAGATGCACCTGAGAGTCTCTGGGTCCTGCTCAGCAGCATACTCAAATACCCTAATAGATGTCAAGGCCCACACCATGGCCAGACCACACTGCATGCTGTAACACCCTAGCAGATATAGCAAGCATTCCAAGGTGTGAATGTACATGGAAAATAGGAAAGCCACAGCAGCACACTACAGTCAGGACACCTAGCAGGCATACAAGTAGTGACTGTAAAGGGCAAATATTGAAGCCATAGCAACAAAATGCAAGCAAAATTGCAAGGAAAGCACACACACACACACATTAACAGTAGTAGTAGTCGTAGGTGTCAGTGTACATACACAGTTAGTACAGGAAACTGGAGAAATGAATGGAGGAATGTTAATCTACAACACAGCTGGAAATATGAGAGAGATACCAACCTTTACACTCACAGAACATTGTCCACAGCATACCAGCATGGTCCCTGCCCTTAAAATCTGAAAGGGCTATGCCTATCTCACATACCTTTTTATAGCACTGTTCTGAAATCACAGTGAGAACTGCAATCAGTACACAACTGGCTGCATGCAATTAGCAAATGCTGGCTAACAATTGGTGCAGAGGCCATCACATGGACATATGCAGATACCTACAAAAGTATGCTGTACTCCTAGTCCACACATGCAATACTTTCATTGCACCCTGAGGAAGAAGTGAGAGACAGACAGACAGAGACAGAGACAGAGAAAAACAAAATTAAACAGGCACAAACAAAACTGTTCAGCAACAGCCACCTGAAAGCTGGCAACTGGCAAGTGGAGCAGCAGGACACAAAACCAGACGGCAACACAAGCAGCTGTGACAAACACAGGTAATGTAAAGTAATACTATAAAGGTCTACATACTGTGAACCCTCCATATGTGTCATTGGTCTGTATCCATATGTATATGAAGATGTGCAAAGGGCAGGGGACATACAGCAACTATCAGTGAAGGCTGTACATACATTTGTATGTGAGAGCATCTATGTGCACATATCAATGTGGGTTGACTGTAGGTTGTAGTGCAATGTACAAAGTAAGTTTCACAGTTATGTATGTTTAGCAGTATGTTAGTGTGTGTATACAGTATGGTAGACAAACATGTTGATATACCTGTCTATCATATGGATACGTATGTATGTCAAAATATGTATGTATGTATATAGATATATATATATATATATATATATATATATATATATATATATATATATATATATATATATGATATGCATATATGTATACATACATAGAGAGAGATGTAGGGATACATAGACAGATGTAGATAGATAGAATATGTACAAACATATATATGTAATACACACATACCGATATAGATATATGTAGATACATATACATAGACAGACTGATCTGACTATCTACAGCTATGACTGTATATGACGACCTCAACACCCCCTGTCCCACCCCTCTGTCACTCTCACCCCCTCTGTGTCCCCCCCCCTCCATATCTAAAGCAATATATATACATCAATATATATATGTTTATATGTATACAGACACACATATATATATATATATATATATATATATATATACATATAGATATATCTATATACATATATATATATATATATATATATATATATATATATATATATATATATATATATATATATATATATATATAGAGAGAGAGAGAGATGTATATATATTCTGAGTGAGGCACATGTGTACAGATGTATTGCAACAGGTGCCTGGTGACAAAGGCATGGAGTGAACACTAGTGTCAAAACTGGAGTACCATACCCCATTTCAAATCACCTACACCAGTAACCACCAGATATGTGATTGGCTGCCCACCACTGCATGTGTCAGGGGTGAACAGGGTCATAAATGTGTACAATAGTCCCCCCAATGATATTCACAGTGGCACACTATTCCTGGAATACCTGCACATGGTATGTGTCAGCAGACATGGTGTGTCAGCTATGGACATGTATGTCAGTGTACCCCTCCACACCACATAATGGATGCCATGGTATGTACCTCACATGACAGCTACAGATATGGAGAAGGACACAGTGACATGTACAACACTGTGACAATGCACTCAAACACATTACCAATGCACAGTGACTGACAACACCACAGAGTACACACATACTACCCACATAGAGGTTACCACTCCTGGATTTACATACGTAAGTCACACCCATGACAGATGTCCAACAACCATAGTAACACCTCACACCATCCACAACCTAAATGACTGCTGTGTGTCGTCCATGCCACTGCAATAGAGAGCACATTTGGAGGTAAAGGTTCCTACCCACAGATAAGACATACCCTGCAATAAACCACACAGTGTTAAGAAGCAAGACTCCCCATAAGTACATGTCACACATACCCCTGCTGAATGTTAGTCAGATAGGTAATATGCCATAGGAGTCACCCTGTGTAACTGTGTGACAGCAGCAGGTACCATCACATCACATGTGTCACAATGATCAGGGTAGCAGAACAGTATGCTGCTGTAGTCCCAGGGGCAATATCATATTGTAAAGTATTGTATTGTAATGTATTGTATTGTGTTGTATTGTATTGGTATGTTGAGGTGCCTCCTTCATGGAGTGGAACCATTGCTGCTGTGCGCCAGTGTACAGGTACATTCCCTGTAGTCAGGCTAGTGTTACATAGCACTTCTATATGTGTGTTTAGCTCCTGTCAGAGTTCATGTAGCATGCAACCGGGGATACCATCAGGTCCCAGTCATGTTGTGTATTCTGCTTTCCTGAGGGCGGCTCTCACCTGGACATCTGTGATGACAGGGAGGTTACAGTCAGCTGGGATAACTATGTCTTATTTTGGGGGAGAGGGAGGGGTGACACCTGCACTGAACCTGTCTGCCACAATGTTGTCAATATCTGTGGTTCCAATGAAATATTTGTTGTTGTGTACTAACTATGAGCATAGAGGAGGGATTCTGACCAGGTTGCTAAGATAACTGAAGAAGGCATTCTGGTTATCTGTAGTGTCCCTCTTGATTTCCCTCTCAAAGTTGCCCAGGGATGTTTGTATGAGGGAAAATAGATCCTTACTAGTGCTACTCAGACATGCCTTCCCTTTATGGAATTATGCTCTGTCTTGCAGTAGCTTCCATCTTTTGTAATACAATCTGTCTATGGCTGGGGTGCACCAGACAGGATGCTGTCCCTTTGTGGAGAGTGTCTTGGTAATATATGGGATTGCATGATCCATGCATTCTCGGAGATGTCCATAGAAAGCATTTGTGTAGGGGTCAGCATTGTGGGTTGTGTTTTCCACTGGCCCAGTGGGCTGAAAGGATACCATGTCACTGTTACAAAGTGTAAAGTTTGCATCTGCAATGTTATTCACTATAGTCGTTTGTGCTGGTGGTGGAGGTGGGATATGTATATCTAGGGCAATTAGTGTGTAGTCAGCTCACAGTAGTTGATGATGTAGGCCATACAGTACCTAGATACAAACCCCCAGAGTGAGGAGGTGCTCTGAACCTGAATCAGTGTTCTGACTGCTGGGGTTTGGTAGTATGTCATATGGAGTGTGCCAGGTACTGTTGCACAGTTGCTGGCTGAGCACTGATACCTGGCCATTTACATGTGTATCCACCAATAGACAGACAGATGCTATATATGTGAGATATGTTGTATCATAACAGTCGAGTAGCATGTGTAGTATGTGTGCCAAATTCTGCTGACATATATTGCTGATATCATGTTATTTTCTTATTCAGGTACATGGCTCACCCGCGAAATCCCGCTTACTCTGCAGCTGAGGATGAGGAGATACACCAGAGCCTGGTGCGGGATTATGCAATACTCTTTTCCCGCACCAGACAGAATCAGCAGGAGAAGGCTGCACTGTGGCAAGACCTGGTCCGCCGGGTAAATGACATAGGCACGCATAATAGGACATATGAGCAGGTACGACATCACTGCAGTGATTTAATCAGAAATTTCCGTCAGTGTGCATCGGATATCCACAGGCAACAGGTCGCCACAGGTGGTGGGGTGGCTACACATCCCCCACTCACCAGACTGGAGGGACTACTCATGAGTGTAGTGGCTCCAGTCTGCCAGCAACAACAACAGCAGCAGACATGCATTATGATGGAGGCTGCAGCCACACAGCAGCAAGACTATGAGCGTGCAGGTAATATTCCATATGTATAGTTGACTGTTGTGTACACTGGTAGTTAATGCATGTGTGAGGTGTGTCCTTGCTTTGTAGCTGTCATCATAGTATTTAATGTGCAAGTGTGATATCCTCAATATTAGCAGCTGACCTGTGAAAGGCGACTGTTGTACTACTGACCTGTATCATACTCAGTAACAATGGCACAGTTGTGCCCACTGACATTAGTTTCCTCACTTCTGCAGGTCCCTCCGGTGTAACAGCAATGCAGCCTATCCATGCTGGTGAGTGTGTATTAACAATACCTGTAATAGTCTTGATAGTAATAGTAATATTAGGCTCACTTAGCAGTGCTCTTTGTATGCATGCAGGTGTGTCTGTGTCTGTGTGTTGATATCACGCATACTGAGTAGTGTACAATTGTGTGCAACTGTGTGCATGTGTACGTGTGCAACTGTGTGCATGTGTACATGTGCATGTGTGCATGTGTGCATGTGTGCACCTGTGCATGTGTGCATGTGTGCATGTGCACATGTGTGCATGTGTGCACGTGCACATGTGTGCATGTGTGCACGTGTGCATGTGTGCGCATGTGTGCATGGGTGCATCTGTGCATGTGTGCATGTGTGCACATGTGCATGTGTGCATGTGTGCATGTGTGCATGTGTGCATGTGTGCATGTGTGCATGTGTGCATGTGTGCATGTGTGCATGTGTGCATGTGTGCATGTGTGCATGTGTGCACGTGCACATGTGTGCATGTGTGCATGTGTGCATGTGTGCATGTGTGCATGTGTGCATGTGTGCACATGTGCATGTGTGCATGTGTGCATGTGTGCATGTGTGCATGTGTGCATGTGTGCATGTGTGCATGTGTGCATGTGTGCACCTGTGTATGTGTGCACCTGTGCATGTGTGCATGTGTGCATGTGTGCACCTGTGCATGTGTGCATGTGTGCATGTGTGCACCTTTGCATGTGTGCACGTGCACATGTGTGCATGTGCGCATGTGTGCACCTGTGCATGTGTGCACGTGCGCACCTGTGCATGTGAGCATGTGTGCATGTGCGCATGTGTGCATGTCTGGACCTGTGCATGTGTGGATGTGTGCATCACTGGTAATGTGTAGAAATTGTAAACTGTGTTTCCTGTTTCCCTCCCACAGGTTCTGGTGCTGCTGTGGTGTCATGCAGCAGGGAACCTGAATCAGGTGCCATGGGTACTGATAATGATGACATCTGTGTAATGGCACAGGAAGGTATGCCAGGGTCCATCATTGGTCAGCCGATTGACAGTACACAGCTGTCAACCCCATCAATGCGCACAGTTATCCTGCCAATACACCCTTTGTCACCAGTGTCCCTAGGTGATGGACAGCATACAGTGGGCATTGACCAGGGTAATGTGGTATCTGTGGCACATGCCTCCCCACACAGCAGCCATGGGCATGGCCCTGAGATGGTACCACACAGACAGATGTCCAGGGGTTCTCGTGGGAGCATCCGTGGGTGTACTGCCCCTGTCAGACGTGCCCACAGAGGTCTTACAACCTCAGCTATGTTTCGGGCTGTCATGCAGGCACAGTCACATATGGAACGGTACACCAGACAGGGTCTGAGGGAGCTGACAGCATGTCGCACAGCCATGACTGACAGTATGCGTGACATTGCGGCTGCCATCCGTAATTTCACCAATGTCATAGACAGACGTTGTGGGGACATATTAGACCAGTTCTACAACTACATGTCCATGAGCCAGGGCGATGGTGGATGGTTGAGGCATCGATGTGGGCGTATGCCAGCAACAGCAGCAGCTGGCAGTCGTCGCAGACGACAACAGGGCCGCGGCTGCCCCCATAGTGCCAGCAGCAGCCCCAGCAATGCTGGGTCTGTGCTGTCATCAGACCGCCCCAGGAGACCACGTGCACGTGGCTCTGGCCAGGCCCGACAGGGATCTGTGTCCAGTCAATGAACACCTGCTTCTGATGACAATACCCAGTCTGGGTTGGTACCGGATACGGTCCATAGCACCCCTGCATGGCACAGGTACCATGTCCGTGGCCAGAGACACTGATCTGTATGACCTGGCAGGTACAGTCTGTGGCTGTCCACAAACACCAGTATATGGCAGCCATGAGGTGGAACTGTGTGCATCCATACTCACATGCGAATTGACAACACCTAGGGCTACCGCATACATGCACACACTGTATCAACATTGCCCTAGGTTGTACTGCTGTACCTCACCAACACACATACACATACATGTCAATCGGTGGTATCGGTGGCTGACTCAGGCATACCAAGTTCACACCCTGTGCATATGATGAAACTGTGCCACCTCCTGCAATCTGTAACATCAGTGCAGGTACAGGTTAACATGTTGCTGATGCACAGGGTGACTACATAGACGTGTAGTAATAGTATCATGTTTTTAACAGTACTGTGTGCTGGAATAATTGCGGGTATATCCCAGCATGCCTGATGCAGTAAGGGTGTGATTGTCATGTACTGTTGTCTACCCCCATGGTAAGTACCATAGTGTATCATCTGCACATGTTGGCATACTGGTGGTAAGGATGTCAACAGAAGGCTACATACATAGGTAGCACAGGGGATAAGGTAATGAATGTATTACTACGCAATGATGGACATGTAAACTGCAAGTGGCATGTTGCCCACACTGGACTCTGCAATGCGGATGTTTGAGGATGTTGATATGTATGCAGTACTACACGACTGGTACAGGACACACAGGAGCACCCTAGCACTGCAAGCTCACATCTCATACCATGCTAGACAGCCCCAACACACAAAACTAACTGTCACAGGAGGGAGAGTCCTCATACATGTCAGGGATACTGTGGTGGCAGGCCAGGTAGCATACATCCTACTAAGTATGGAACCACTGAGTGAAGGCTCAGTGTCTGTTATTTGACATGTGTATTACTGCAGGTATGAGCACATGGGTTTCCATCCAGTTATTGCACATCCTGACAGTACATGGTCTGTACACTTGTGTGTGCTGAGACTGGACCCTAGCCATCTGACCTGTGTATTTCCATGTACATGTGCATAGTGCCTGCATATTTGCAGTGTTACCTACTGGAAATGGTACAGCTTGTTTGTTGTACAATGGACTACATGCAGCCCTGCTTGCTGTAGCTTTGTTTGCATGCATGTTTGCTTGCAATTACCCTGGAATACTGATCCCACCTGCAATGCATAGTTACAGAGCTTCTGTGGACTCCTAGTGACATCTGCATAGCTTACTATATGTATGTCCATGTCTCACTTGACAGAATGTCACTGTTTGTCCTGTTCACATGTATGTTGCCTGTGACACATTGCATATGACTTACCTGGCATTTGTCCACGTGAGCAGTCATATATGCTACTGCTAACTAATCACAGGCACTACACCCTCACATATTCATCTTCTGTTGAACCACCTGCTTCGCTAGGGACGGCTTGCACCTGTCACCCCTGGGCTTTCGGATATTGGCAAAGGCTCTTGCTACCCCCATAGTGCCTATGTTAGGCAAGGCTCAAATGACAAACCCACCTTCATAGGTATCACAAGGGATAAGAAAGTAAGAGTAATGCTACCCAATGCCAGAAGTCTAAACCTCAAGATGCATGCACTCGAAACTCTCCTTAGCATGGAGAACATCGATATCTGTGCAGTAACAGATGCCTGGTTCAGGGCTACTGAGAGCACCCCAGCACTACTAGGTTATACCTCATACCATGCTTTTCAGCCCCAGAACTTGGAACGAACCACAAATGGAGGGGGAGTATTGATATTCATCAAAGATACCCACACCTCCAGGTTGGTGGCAAAGCACCAAGCATCAGAGACTATCCATGTGCAACTAACAATGGGTGAAACTGCCTTCCAGGTTATAGCCTGCTACAGACCACCCTCCCAAACCCAAGAACTGCACTCGGCCTTCCTGAGAACAGTGGAAATATGAAGGTCTCTCCAAACACCATTATATTGGGCGACGTCAACTACCCAAATATAGACTGGGAGCATGACTCTAGCTCCAACACCCTAGGCCAAAGATTCCTAGAATATATGAGTTCAAATGCTAAGGAACAACTTGGTACCACTCCCACAAGAAGGGGAAACATACTGGACCTGATCATCACCAACATGGGGACTCTATGCTCCAGACCAGAAGTGTATCCCTCACTGGTAAGATCAGACCATGAACTAATCTCACTGGATATTCACATCCCGACCCCACCCCCTGCCCAGAACACCACAGTGAACAACTTCTCTAAAGCAAATTCACACTCCTCAAAACTGAGGTGGAAACCTTCAAAGCCCCCGGGCCTGTGGAAACTACAGACCAGACCGCAGATTCCTCTATAAAAGCATTCTATGGACACCTTCAGGAATGCATGAATCATGTGATCCCGAATAAAACCAAGACCCAATCCTCCAAAGGCAGACGTCCTGTCTGGTGGACCCCAGCCATAAACAAACTACACAATAGAAGGAGGAAGCTACTAAATGATACAGCAAAATCCCAAAAAGGGAAGGCATCACTGATCAGTATTAGCAAATAACTACAGGCACTCATAAGATTGTCTAAGGCCAGCTTCGAGAGAAATTGCACAGGACACTAAGGATAATCACAAGGCTTTCTTCAGTTATGTTAGGAACCTGGGTGGTAATACCCAGATATGCTCAGAGCTAGTCCAAAATGTCAATAGAAACACCAAACCCACAGACATTGCCAACATTCTAGCTGATAGGTTCAGCGCAAACTCCCCCCCCCCTCCACACCGAAAGGGCAAATATGTATCCCAGCAGAGTGCTGCCCCCCTGACATCTCAGATGCTCAGGTAAGAGCCGCCCTCTCCAAAGCAATACACACTGCATCAATGGGACCAGACAGTGTCCCGGGCTGTGTCCTACATGAACTCCAAGAAGAGCTACAACCAAACATAAAACTACTGTTCAATCCCAGCCTTACTACAAGATATGTGGCCAAAGAGTGGTGTACAGCAACAGTGGTCCCTCTACAGAAAGGTGGTGCCTCAACAGATCCTGGACACTATTGCCCCATAAGCCACACTAGCTCGGTCTGCAGAGCTATGGAAAGGATCATCATGGACCTCATAAATAAAGATATTGGGGACCTACAGACACTGGATCATACCCAGTTTGGCTTTGTTAAGGGCAGATCCTGCCTCTCAAACCTGGTTGATTTCTTTGAAACAGTCACCAAGGCCATTGACGAGGGGAAGGTGGTCCACACAGCCTACCTGAACCTCGCAAAAGCCTTCGATACAATACCCCACTCGGGCATTCGAGAGAAGCTCACCAGCTTAAATATAAGCCCCCATGTCACTAGATGGATTGCACACTGGCTCAAGGACAGAACCCACATGGTTAGAATTGCTGGAGCCATGCCAGACTCCAAACCAGTTACAAGTGGTGTCCCACAAGGCTCAGTCCTGGGACCTTTCTTGTTTGGTATATATTTATTGGAGGTACAGGCCAACACGGAAGGACTTTGGCTGACCAAATATGCAGATGACTGCAAACTGGCCGCCATAATCGACTCTCCAGCCGACACAAGCATCCTCCAAAAGGGCCTCATAGAAACAGACAACTTGTGCCAGAGCCATGGCTTCAAGCTGAATGCAAGAAAGTATATAGTCATCCCCTTTGGCAAAAACAAAGTGCCTACAAAATACCACATAGGTGGTAATCCATTAAGTACAGAAGAAGTAATTAGGGACCTGGGGTCCCAAGTTGATAGCAATCTCTCATTTGACAACCACGTGGCCAAAGTGGTTAGAAAGACATTTTATATAGCCCACCCCATCATGAAGGGATTCGCATCTAGATCAGGGGAGGACATCGTGCCACTTTACTCATCCCTCATCAGGCCCATAATTGAGTACAATCCCCCTGTTGGGATGTACCTTACCAGACACCTGCAGCAACTGGAAAGACCCCAAAAGTACCTCACCAAGAGGATCAAAGGGCTCAAACAGATGCCATATGCTGACCGGTTAAAGAAACCCCAGCTCTACTCAGTGGCATACCGCCTGTTCAGAGGCGATCTGTGCCTGATGTATAAAGCCATGTCAAACCCGGAATTAATGGGCATGCTGCACCTGAGAATATCCAAATCCCATCAGGCTACATGCTTGAGAGACTTGAACCTCAGCACTGAAATAAATAGGACATGCTGGAGGGACAGATTCATAACCCAGAGGCTCACTTCACTGTGGAATAAAATCCCAGTCCAGGTTAGGCAGAGTCCATCATTGACTCTCTTCAAGTGGAAGCTTGACGAGTGGATGGGACATTGTAGGTGTACCCCGGGTATCACTTCTGTGTCACTGTTAGACAGAGGCTCAGTATACTTACCTCGGAAAAGGGCATGGCAAGATATATTTACAATGGATGGCGACAGCCAAACACATTCTGGCTAGGTTCATAAATGCCCTAGGGCAGATAGCCTAGTATGAACCTATGAACCTATGAACCTATGTACCTTGTTCCCCATTGGCCCTATGTGCTGTTAATCACTATGGCAATCACAATACTATGGTAGCATGTGCAAAGGTCCGTTGTCAGTCACCTCTATGGTACAGTTGTGGAATATGTGGGCCATGTGGCAATGTCACAGCTGCCACATATACACAGTCAACCCTCTCCCCTACACATGGACGTACAACACATGTATGAGATGGAACCACATAGCCAAACTGGGGACTAAGCACTCTGAACCCAGTACTGGCATAACCTGTCAGGTGGCATGAAATACTACAGTGACTACAATACCAGTCTGATGTAGACCTACACTGACAGCAATACAAGCAAGTGAACACACTGGGCCATTTGTGGAGCCTAAGAATAGCATCCTGCATGAGCGGCAGACACCTCTGTAGCTGGCACACAGGCATACGTTATGCCTGAACACATCACGCATAACACATAGCACACAAATCCTGTGTGCCAAACAGTCACAGCCTGTACGGCTAGACAACACACCTGCCACAGTTGTGTTAGGTACCTTTATTGTCCGGTACAGTGAGGTCACACTCACCAGGCTGGACAAGGTGAAGGTCACAGTGATATGCCCGTGGGGCACTATGGTCCACCACATAACACAAGCATACAGGTCAGTCAGAGGCATGGACACATATGACTCAGTCATTGTCCATGCCACATACCTTCTCCTGCTGTACTTATAGGGTGCTGACATCATCAGTGTTTAGGAAGGGGAATGTGCATCCTGTAGTGTGTTTTCCCAGTTGCCAAAAGGGACATTTCTCTCACACAAAATTGCACACACACTAACCCCCCTCATCCAAACACACACACTTGCCATTTGCAGGATTCAAACCACTACCTAACTACGGACGCATTAGCAGAGTGCGCTATTCGCATTACTGGGAGGTTTCCCTTCTCCTGCTTTACTTATAGGGTGCTGACATCATCAGTGTTTAGAAAGGGGAATGTGCATCCTGTAGTGTGTTTTCCCAGTTGCCAAAAGGGACATTTCCCTCATACAAAATTGCACGCACACTAACCCCCCTCATCCAAACACACACACTTGTCATTTGCAGGATTCAAACCACTACCTAACTATGTTATGACACTCGAGACGGACACATTAGCAGAGTGCGCTATTCGCATTACTGGGAGGTTTTCCTTCTCCTGCTTTACTTATAGGGTGCTGACATCATCAGTGTTTAGAAAGGGGAATGTGCATCCTGTAGTGTGTTTTCCCAGTTGCCGAAAGGGACATTTCCCTCACACAGACTTGCACACACACCACACACACACACACACACACACACTGAGCATTTGCAGGATTCAAACCCCTACCTAACTATGTTATGACACTTCGAGACGGACGCATTAGCAGAGCGCGCTATTCGCATTACTGGGAGGTTTCCCTTCTCCTGCTGTACTTATAGGGTGCTGACATCATCAGTGTTTAGAAAGGGGAATGTGCATCCTGTAGTGTGTTTTCCCAGTTGCCAAAAGGGACATGTCCCTCACACAGACTTGCACACACACCAACCCCACTCACACACACACACTGAGCATTTGCAGGATTCAAACCCCTACCTAACTATGTTATAACACTTGAGACGGACGCATTAGCAGAGCACGCTATTCGCATTACTGGGAGGTTTCCCTTCTCCTGCTGTACTTATAGGGTGCTGACATCATCAGTGTTTAGAAAGGGGAATGTGCATCCTGTGGGGAGGCAGATGCCAAGCACACTCTGGCTAAGCTGTCATTCCCTAGGGCAAGCAGCCTAGTGTTGAACTCTACACCCATATGTTTAATTGTCAAATGCACATTATTTGTTGCTGATAGACTGTTCGCAGGTCTTTATTGCCATAGCATTCCCTGTTTGTATGAACAACTTGTGTATCTGTGGAAGATGTTTGCATATGGGAGGGATCCACTATATCACGTATGTCTCTGTAGTAATTTAACTGTGTGCACTGGGCAGATTGCTGTAATGTGGTTGGTTCCTGGAATAACACATACAAATACCAGATATGTGTGGCCAACTGCTAAACTGAGATTTGGCCTAAGTGTGTGAGCATGCCCAGTTCAGCCTTCCCATGGCATGTTGTCTGACATATGTCTCATTTATCAAAGTGTGTGAGCATGCCCAGTGTGAGCTTTCCATATGTTGAACTCTGCAGCCCACCACATTTGTGGATGAGTGTGAACTTCAACAAATATCTCCCGTTTATGGTTGTGTGTTGTGTGTCATGTTGTGTAGTTACTGTCCGACTGCTTTGTGTGTGAACACAACAGGGATTATACTGTGCCTGCAGGGTTTGCATGGGATACTTTGCATACAGTTGTCAACATCCTTTCATACTGACCTAACACCGTAGTACCGTATAGTGTACTGGTTCAGTACTTTGACTGTGGTGGACAGTATCCTGGGCTTTAGTCCTATCACTGCTTTACATTTCCATAGTGAGCACAACAGCCTGGTTAGGGGGCAGTTGTGCACATCTGACCATGTTGCATTATGTTTACAGATATGAACTACTTAAACCAGGCTCGTCCAACATTGGTAGTGTATTCCACAACATAGGTGTACATTTGCAAACACTAGCGATGTGCCCTAGGCCATTTCTAATGCTAGTCGGAGAGTGTGTTTGTCCTTCGACACACATTGTAAGTGGAGTTTGCCATGACATATGTCATGGTTAGTATACTGTGCCTCTGTCTACCTGTGACATAAAATTGATACCCAGGGTAAACCTACCATCTCCCATCCACTCATCAAGATTCCTCTTGAGGAGGATCGATGGGTGACTCTATGGATAGCCTGTACTGGGAGTTTACTCATGAGTGGGGGTGGCTTCTGTGTTATGGATCATGCAGTACAGCTTGTCCTATGTATGTCAGTGCTGGGGTTCAGGTCTGTCATGTGCATAGCTCACTGCCATTCAGATTGTACAAGGTGCAGCATGTTTATTGATTCCAGCTTGGACATGGCTTTATACATCAGGCACAGCTTGCCTCTGGGTGGGCAGAATGGCAGTGTGTGTAGCTGCAATTTGTTTAATCAGGCAACACATGGCATCTGTGCAAGCTCTTTGATACTCCTGGTGAGGTACTGTTGGGGACTTTACAGTTGATGGAGGTGTCTGCTGAGGTACATCCCACAGGGGCTATTGTAGTCAATTGTAACGCTGATGAAGGATCACTGCAGAGCCACAATGACCTCCCCTTATCTAGATCTGACAACTTTCATGATTAGGTGGGTATATGGTATGTTTCTGTAAACACTACAGCCACATGTTTGTCCAATGCAGGATATCTATCACCTTGTGTCCCCAGGTCTCTCATTACATGTTAAGTACGTAATGGGTTAACACCTATGTGGTAATTGGTGGGCACTTACTGTATATCCACGGGGGTTGACTATACACTTTTCTGCAATTAGCTTGCTGACATGGCTATGGCACCAGTTGTCTGTTTCTATGTGGCCCTTTGTGGGATGCTTGTGTCAGCTGGAGGGTCAGATATGGTGGGCAGTTTGTAGTCCTCTGCAAACATGTTCAGACACAGTCCTTCCATGTTGGCCTGTACCTATGGGACATATATACCAAACGAGGGAGGTCCCAGGACCAAGCCTTGTGGGATGCCAGTTATATCTGGTTTGTAGTCTGACATGGCTGCAGCATGTCTGACCATGTCAGTTCTGTCCTTGGTCTGGTTTGCAACCCCTCTACTGACATAGGGGTTTATATTTAAGCTGGTGAGCATATCTATAATGAACATGTAGGGTATTGTATAGAAGCCTTTGCAAGGTCCAGCTACGCTGTGTGGACCACATTGCCCTCATCAATGACCTTAATGACTGTTTCAAATGAGTCAAACATATTTAGGGGCAGGATCTACTGACACCGGACCCTACCCAGTAGGAATTGTTAGATATTCAAAGTAAGTTAGACTCTTATAAACATAATAATAAAGAACATATTATGGACAAGAAAGTTATTGAAGAAATAAACAAACTAAATGAGAAATACAAAGAAATTTTAACTCATAAAGTTAAAATAACTTTAGAGAAATACAAGTTTTTGTCTTATTCAATAAGCCCCAAATACTTACATAGACTTAAAAATAAAACAAAAAGGTTGAATAAACAAAACCATATCAAAGAAATCTTTTCTCTAAGGAAAAGAAGAATGTTTCTAGTATACCAGAAATACTAGATGAATTTAGAAATCACTTTCACAAAATTAACCATAATAATATTAACATGGAACCTAAAGATAAAATAAAGGAGTTTATAACCACAAATATGAATAAAAGCTTAATAAACAACAGATTAAACTATTGGACAAGAGTATTTCATATACAGAAGTTATTACACAAATAAATAAGCTTAAATCAAACAAAGCACCGGGTAATGATGGTATTATACCAGAGATATATAAAATCCTTTCTAAAAATACATATTCATTAATACATAAGGTTTTATTTTGGCCCAAACTGAGTTAATAACCCCCATCTTGGCAATATACATTTATTTCACCAATTTTAAAACCTAATAAAGATCCAACTAGATGTTCTTCATATCGCCCATCTCATTACTTAATGTTGATTGTAAAATGTTAATGAATATCTTTGCTGATAGATTGTAGACAATCATTCCGGCATTATAGATATAGATCAGACAGGCTTCATTGTAAATAGAAATACTTTTGATAATATAAGAAGAACTTTAACATTAATAGATTTTGCAAATAGGAAAAAGAAAGATTTAACACTTATTAGTCTTGATATAAGTTCAGCATTTGATTCAGTAAGTTGGGACTATCTGTTTACCTTAATGAAGTGCACAAACTTCTCGGATGCATTTGTAAATCTAATTGAACATTTATACAAAGGAATGTTGGCTTATATTAAGGTAGGAACATATGTTTCACAAAAAATACCCATTCTTAAAGGTACAAAACAAGGATGTCCACTTTCTCCACTATTATTCACTTTAGTAATGGAGCCTTGGGCTAATTTGACCAGAAACAGTACTGGCATAGAGGGTTTTGAAATAGATGAAAATACAACATCCAAAATTCAACTTTTTGCAGATGATGTTCTAATTACATCAGCAGGATCTAATTCTTCTATACAATCTCTATTTGATAACATGATGAATTTTAAAAGTATTTCTGGTTTAATATTCAATGAAGAAAAAACTAAAATACTACCTATATATACACGAAAAAATATTCTCATTAGTGATTTTACTAAATAGGTACCCAATTCAGGTCAGATAACTTATTTAGGTATAATACTATCTAAAGATATTAAATCTATTATATATAATAATTATAATACCTGTTTTCTTAATATACAAAATCTTTTTAATACCTGGAATAATATGTTTTTACTATGGAGGAGAGACTTACAATTATTAAAATGATAATATTCCCCAAGATTTTATACTTAATACAATCAATAATACTTCCACCTACAAAAATAATTATCAAGAAACTGAACACACTAATGTTAAATTTCTTATGGGCACCTAATAGACCTAGGATTGCATTAAAGAAACATACTAATAGCTGGTCTCAAGGGGGTATTTCTTTTCCAGACTTTAATTTATATACTATCTCTTCTATTGTAAAAGTTATTACTTTATTAATAGATCAGTCATATGTCACAAAATGGAAAGATTATTGGGAGCTAATTAGTATACACTTCATGAAAATCTCCTTAACACATAAAAATATGATTGTAAATAACTCCATGTTATGGTTACTAAAGGAATTTTGTACTTCACCTATTACACCTAAACATATGGTTTGTTACCCATTAAATATTATTATTAGTTATCGTAACTTTGTATTCATGCACCCTAAGTATAGGGAATGGAATTTTATTGTATTTCCTATAATGTATACTCAGGGTATGCTTTTGTCATCTACTTCTGAAGGAACTCATTTAGCTATAGATAATGATCTAAAGTACTGGTATCAGTTGATATCTGATAATAAAGTTAAAAATCTAGATTTCTTAAAACAAGAATTTGATCTAAGAGAAACTTGCTGGTTAGAGGTTCAGACCTTTAGACAACATCTCATTAATAAAATAGATTTAATGTCTATAACTGTTAAAGAATCTATTCCAACACTGATTGATTATTTGATATTAAATTTACAACATAAAGTTTCTGATAAAGGTAAACTTTCATACATACATAAAGTTATCAGACAAGAAACTTTTTACAGTGTAGATTCATACTGGAATTATTTCACTTCTATTAATGGGGACCCACCAAATCAACAAGATAAACAATATATATTGGAATCTGCTTATAGAACTACGTCTTCCATTGTCTGGAGACTTTATACATGGACATTTTACATAGATCTTTTATACACCTTTGATGATGAATAAAATAAATAATAAAGATAATCTATGTAAGAGATATAATGTAGAAATTAATGCTGACTGGGCTCATATGTTTTATGACTGTATAAAATTGAAAGAATACTGGAAGTCAATTAATGAATTTTTGCAGGCTCTTTTACAGATAATTTCATTATTTCTAAATCTCTTATATTATTCAACACACCTGTACCTCAAAGTGTTAAAAAGGTTAAGCTTCCCTTGTTATGGTCTATTCTAGCAGTGGCTAGGAAAATAATAACTAGAAATTGGATTTCAGATACACCTCCTTTGTTCAATGAATTTAAAAATGTTATGAATATAGTGTGCCATATGGAAATAAACACAATTAGGACTAGAACAAATAGAAAAACATCTTATTTTATTGTATGGGATAATTTACAAAATTTGTTAAAAAAATTTTAATTTCAATAGCATGGTATTTTAGTTTAATTAATTGATCTGATTGTAGTGGATGTCTTTGTAAATACTTTAGTTGTTTTGTTGAATATTATAATAATACCTATTTTTAATTACTTGTATAAAATTGTTATGATATTTCTCTTATATGTTAAAACAATAAACCTGTTTTGAAAAAAAAAAAAAGCAGTCCATACAGCTTATCTGGACCTTGCCAAGGCCTTTGACACCATCCCCCATTCTGGAATCATAGATAAACTTACTAAGCTGGGCATTAATCCCTACGTCACTTGATGGGTTGCATTTATTGTTTGTATTCTTTTAATACATAATTGTTTAATTGGTTGATTTGCTAGTTGAATTTCTGTATAAATTACTGTGTGTGTGAGACTGCATTTTTATACTGACATCTGAAGAAGCAGCAAGAGCTGTGAAAGTGCTTATGTTGTTTTAAAATAAAAGATTGTTTGTTTTATGCTGAGAGCCTGGTGTCATCTCATCATTCTACTTGTTTGGACTGTTTTACTCTGGTTTATCTGTTTCGTGAGATGTTTACGCAGCACAGGTTGGTAGTTTTCTTCTGTTCAATATAATAATTTATTTCAGGGTGTTGCTTTCTTACCCTTCTCGATGAAGACATCCACTGGTATACACAACTGATGGACACATTGGTGTACACACGTCTGACAGCCCCCTAAAAAAGTCTACTACAAACAAGTACACATGTAACAGTTTATGTCCCCAATTGCTTTCCATTATCTGAGGCCTTTTGTTCCCCCTTTTCTTACTTTATGGTATACCTACCCTCTTATACATCTATACAAGTCAGGTCAAATATCCAGCATTATTCAGTAGAAAGAAAGACTGAAGCAGATTATACATGCAGAACATTTGGATCTATTTATCAGCACTGTTCCTGTTATCCAGCATTCCAACATTTCAACAAACTTATATTGATTCCAGTCACATTACATTTCTTCCCAGTTAATTCAAGTGCACACTTGAAAGCTGGATGCATAATAACTTTATCATAACCATATCAGAAACTTGAGCCAAAGATAATCTATGCTTTTAACACCACATTTGCACTACAATATTCTAACAAATAGATCAGGTCAGAGAACAGGTCATGGCACCATGCTACAAATTAAGCCAAGCCAGTGAATCAATATAACACAGCCAGCTCCCAGGAGAATAAAATAGCCAAATGGATTGTCCAATTATGCAAAAGCTTTTCCCTGACAAACTAATGAATTATTTTCCCCAGTAACCCCTTCCATTGTTTGAGTTGCATATGCACAAGCACCAAAATGGCAAAATAAACTAATTTGCCCAGCAGTCACTTCATCAGTCTGACCATGTATGCACAAGCACTTCCCTGATGCACAATGAATTATTTCTCCAAGGAACATCTTCATTAGTATGTCCAGGTATACACATGCATCAAAATGAAGCCAACATTCACCTAACCGACCCCTTCAGTAAAATGTTGAGGTATCCAAGCAAGTACTTGATATTAAATAAACATAGTCCATGCAGATAAAATAAGTGCAAAGCAAAAATGACTAAACACATGCTAGAATTGCACCATTGCCCCCACATCCTCTTAAATCCAAGGTCGCACAACTCAAGAGAAAAGCAAAAATGCCATACAAAAGAAGTCACTGTCATTGCACAAATCAAAACAACATCAGCAGCGGTTATATGAAAGTAACCCCAATCATAACATGAAGTTACTTCATATAGTTCTGCATATTCTACTTCCATATTAGAGAATTAAGTGTAGCTATGCCATATTCAATGAAACAGACCTTCGGTCCAATGTTCATTCAACTAAAAGGGCTTTCAACCATTTGAATTCCATCAATTGTCATTCAGCAAAATCAGCATTAAACCCAATGCCATGGAACTCCCACATTTTGGCATGTCTCTCTCTAAATATCTTGCTAAACTAGAAAGGCTTCAAAAATTCCTATCCAGTAATCTTTTGCTGCAGGACCTTGACCAATGCCTCCTTTACTTGCATCCAGTCAATCCATTCATTCTGAGGGGATGGGAGCCATGTATTTCCAGGATAGGTGAGAACCCTATGGCCCATTCATTCCTGTCCAAAAATCCAAATCAGGCCGTCATTCTCTGTGTTAGGGAATCAGACAACTTGCTGGTCCTCCAGGGCACCTTACCATCTCACCTGGAAGAACCCCCACCCCCTTTGACAGAAGAGCTTATTTTTGGAGTCTGCCCTATGTTTGTTTTGGTTTGGAACTGCTGTTTCTATGATATTTACTTGCTTGAACAGGTTTTAGTCTGAAAATAAAAAAATTCTGTGAGCCTTACTATCTAAGGGACTACTTTCTTCCACAATGAACTCCAGAACTGTTAACAGTGAACTGATAACTCTGACACCATAGGAAAATATACGGAAAGCGATGGCAGCTACAGAAAGTAAAGAAAACACAAAATTACAGTTCTGAAAAATTAAATCACATAGCTATAGTAGGCACCATGACGGCCACTCTCACTGTTTTGTATTATTTCTTAACTTCTCTTACCATAACATGATTCTAAAGCAGTAGTAGAGTACATGTTATACAATTAAAAACACTTAAACAGTTTCTGGCTGGATTTTTCCTTTAGGGACCAGAGGTCTACTTTACAGAAACCTGCTATTTTAGCTAATCTACTTTCGAGGAGGATTACTTTTGAGGAGGATTAAATGTGCAGTGCAGCCTTTAGTTAGCACAAATCAGATTTGACAATGGAAAAGAAAATTGCAGAGGCTATGAAGTCACAGCCTCACAGCATTGTCACTGTACTGCAATAAAGAAAACACTAATTTATGTATAAAACAGAAAAAAAAAACTACACTGAGGGAAAAACGCAACTATACAAGTATGGCAGCTCTCATGACAGACACTACAGGGTAAAATTAGAATTGCTGTAGGACTTGGATATGCAAGTATTAGTACAGCATACATCATCAAGATGTGATAAAACCTTCTAACCTCTTCCATTCATTTCCATTCTTTCATCCCTCATTCGCTACTATTTCATGGAAAATATTTTTTTAAAATCAGTTAAGCATTTATTTGTTACCATTATGATCAGGTACAAATGACCAAGCAATTCACTACAAATAAACGGGGACAGAGGGACAGCGACATATTACTTTTCTCAGCAAAAAATATTTGCAAATAATGCATGCAGCAAAGGACTTTGGTTCTGGGGGCAGAGCACACTGGATTCACCCCTCTCCCTCACACGATGAAATGGTAGGATGCCCCTAAAGTATTTGGAATTTCCTACGTGCACTATTCATTTCCCATAACAGAGAAATTACGCAACATCCAAGCCAAACTGTTGTTTCACCATAACAATGAAAACCAGCATGCACATGCCCCCAAAAGGAATGCATATTTCAGCTTGATAAACCACACCACAGCCTGTCTACAGGTCTCTCAGTATTTCTGTATACCAATGAGCAACATTCAGCTGCTATCGAGCATTCTTCTCTAACGTTAGAGTCCTTTACGACTAAGGCACTGGCATTACACCCACATATCCTACAACTTCTTATTTCATAAGCAAAACTTCTAAAACACTTATGGCTGCTCCTTTCTACTGCAGTGAAGTCTGCAATGAAATATCTGTCATTCTTTTGTAACTTCAGTCTTTACCCCTAATTAGCTGGAAAACCATAAGTGTATGAAAAACAGACCAAAAATAAGGACAGACTGAAAAAATGTACAGTTGTGAGGTATGTTTGGGAGTCTATATGTGCTACCTCTTAGAGTAAGAAAGCTGGACAAACTAGGGACACAAGTGCTCGTACAAACTTTGAAAGTTAATAAACACATTTTTCACAAGCCTAGCAAGGATTTTCGGAATAATATGAAGTCTGCACATGAAATGTCTGTTATTACTTTCTAACTTCAGTCTGTCCCTCTAATTAGCTGGAACACCACAACTTTATGAAAACTGTACCAATAATATGGACCTCTTCCATGCATGGTATGAGAAAAGCAAAGCATGTAAAATGATAACATCTTCATAGGATCATAGGATATTACAAAGCTATTAGCCTGTGGCCCTTACAAGCCTAGCCAAGAGTTTATCACCAAAAAGAAACCTCAGTCAGCACCTGATCTACGAACTTGCCATGCTGCAGCTTCAACAATATTGATATTTAGCTTCCCAAGTAAAGTAAACTTAACATCTGTTCCACTGAGCCCCTGTGTTCTTCAGTGAAGGAGAAAACCTTCCCACTCCAAGCTTATCTTTTGGAATGGGAGTCACAGAGGAGCACTCCTAGATACATACCTCTCAACTGTATAGATTTTTGCCTCAAAAAGTTTGTGGTTCTTAGCAAAGCACTGGTGATTGAAATGACCTTAGCTTATCAGCTCTGAATAGACAGTGGTCAACACTCCCATTGATCTCTGCAACATTATGCACACTGAATTATTTCTTTATACAACCAGATATGTTTATTTTTGAGAGGTTTACTTCATTAATATTTTGTCAGTTTCAATGTAACTGCTGCAAGAGAGGCAGTGTATTCTAAAATGATTTTATTTTAAACACTTGCCTCAGTGCAAGCCTAATAACAATCTCTACCCTCTAGTAAACCAGCTGCCAATTGTGTGAATCAACCTGGCCAAGCAAAGCATGAGTCAAGTCAGAAGTGGTACTATAAGAAATATCCCAAGTGGCCACCACCCATACACGAAAAAGGATGCACTGCCTGCATGTCCAGAATGCAGCAATGCAGAACAGTGTTAACACTGACAACATCTCACAGCAAAGACAAGAGCTTTGGCATTTCCTCATGTGATGTTCTATAGGCCAAGTTACAAACTGCTGAAGCAGGGTGACACTAGATATACCATGAGTACTGGGGCTGTGCTTTCTTTTTTTGTTCTGGTTTGTCATATTATGAAACAGTGAGAATATACACACACTTCTGTCTAACCTTTTTTCCCATGCCCTAGAGCAAAAGCACCTACGTTATTAGCTAAAGCTGTGGTTGGGATAAAAACTGCACTCAAAACTTAAGAATGTATGAAGCAGGACTGAAGGCCTCTTTTATATGCACTAGTTTCACTTCAGACACTTTTTCAGTTTCTCATTTTGTGCACTGGAGCACACAAAACTCAGGCAAAGTTTGCCAGAATAATTGTTGTTGTGCTGACGACCAACAACTACTGTGTGCTCATACTGCCTCAGTGTAATGGAGGATCACTTTTAAGCATAAGCTACAGTATGAGGACACATACACACACACACACACACACACACACACACACACACACACACACACACACACACACACACACACACACACACACACACACACACACAACCTTAGTGTAGTATAAACTACACTATAGTCAAAGACTTGCTACAAAATAAGGAAATAAACATACTACCCCAAAACCGGGGAGCACACACTGGTGTTTGTTGCTGTACAGGCCTGTCCTAACTTGTACTTGATTTATGGTTTGGTCAGTAAATTAGACAAGTAACAACTTTCTGAAACAAAGGCAAACTTGAAAAACATGCCCTCTGGGCACAGAAAACAAAGACGCATCTTCTATGTACAGTTACCGTACTGCTCCTAAAGCAATCACTGAGCTCACAAGGACAGTAATCACCCCCTCGGAGAGCCATCAATAAGAAAGACAATTATTTTTAAAAGCAGCTAAATATGGAGACAGAACTTTTTTCCATAGTTAACAAGGAGTGGGAGATGTCCTGGAATGCAGGCCTGGCACTGCAGACATCTCAAATGGAAACATGCCACTCCAAACAGTACTTCTTGAAGAAAATCAAGTTGGACAGCTCACAACTACATATTTAGAAACCAGAATCAAGCACGCAATCGAGTGGTGTGTTTTTGATTACTCTTAGCCTACTGGAATCACCCCATGCCTTAAATCACATTCACAAAATACACAGCTACAAATTCAGCTAATACACCTACCTCTGGCGATGGAATTCCCAAACCTTCAGGACAGAGAGTGAGTCAGGGCTGGAGCAAGCCTTTATCCACCTAACAACTCCCATCTCTTTTTCCTGTCCTGATAGCACAGTTCCAGCTATTCTCCCTGGAATTCAGCAGGATTAGAGATGAAAAGACTCAGGATTAGTTCAACATTGACACACACATCTGTGGTGCCGATGATTCTTCTAAGAGCCATGACTGTGTCAAAACTCCTCTGTTTTGCAAACCGATGTCCAGGATAAATAGAAGGATCCAGCAGTAAATTCCACAAAAGGCAGGAAAAGAAAGATAATATCTACTGTTGGACCCTCTATTTATTTGGACAGAACAAAGTACTATTAAATCAGGGGTGGAGGTGTTAAGCAAGTGGTGGCTTGGATTGCAAGACTCCCATTGGCTGCCACTACTTGCTTCATTAACGGCATAGTAAATCGGCTTACTGTGGAGAAGAAAGTATAGACTGCATTGTAAGACGATTTTTTTGGGAAAGTCAAATATGGACACCATGTAACTCTACGCTCAAACTTAAGCTGACAAGGTAACATTTACTTTTTCAACTTAATTTTCAGCAGCGGAGCTACAATATGACTGCAAAATTACTTGCGCTGCTAGAAGGCACTAAGGTGTAACTACATGCAATTCTTACCATCTCACAGCACACTTGGATGTAAGTCTTTTTGAGGATCTGGAGAGAGAGGGCAAAACCAGCCCCAGACTGACTGTGATCTCTGTGTGCTCTTAAGGGAAATCTACTTTACTGTGTGTGTGTACTTGTCATCCTCCCAATGTGCACATCCCTCACTGCTGCTAGTGGTGAGGAATGAGGCTCCTTAATTACTGGGCCAGTGCAGGGGTGTCATATATTAATTGTTTGACAGTGGTGGGATATCCACATCAGATATTAATTGGTTGATAGTGGTGAGATAGCCACACAACATATTAATTGGCTTGTAGTGGTGTGGATATTGAATTCCTGTAGCTTGTGTACAGTGATCAATGAAGGTGTTTTTCTACTCTAAATCAGCCATGCAGTGAACATTCAGAGTTCATATCACAATTGTTTTATTTATTTTTTGTTAGCTTAGCTAGTCTGGGGGAGCAGGCAAGCATGTCAGCAGAGGAGTATGGCAAGCTGACAAGGAGCCAGTTGGTTGAGATGTGCCATGCTAAAGGACTGGTGCATACCAACCTGACTAAAGCAGACATGATTGCAGCTTTAATCACAGCTGGATCACAGAATAGCAATCAGGAGGACAATCAGACTGGCCGTGGAGATGTACAACTCTCAGAAAATGACAGCTCATCCTTTCCACAGAGGACTTAAAAATCCATCTGGAGTTAAAGAGACTTGAGTTGGAGGCTGAGCATTTGGAAATGGAAGCAGCAGAGACTGAGGCATCTAGAACCTGAGGAGAATGAGAAACTGTTATGCCTGGATGCTGAGGAGAAGGAGAGGCAACATGAGATGCTGACTCTTCGACAGAGTCATGGAGGTAATGGGGAAAGGAATAACCAAATCCCAGAAGCAACAAAGGTCAGTACATTTCTTCCACAATTTACAGAGGGGGATAATTTTGATACTTTCATTCATATGTTTGAGAGGGTCTGTAAACAGTATAATGTTGACCAAGGGCACTGGGTACGATTCCTGACCCCCTTACTCCACGATAAAGCTGTAACTATTCTGTCCAAACTGTCTGATAATTACTTTTTTAAATTATAATGATGTAAAAAATTGTTTGCTAGAATTCAAGTTAACACCTGAAGCTTATAGAAAAAAGTTTTGTGAGCATAGATGCAAGGCAGTTGAAAGTGTGTCTGAATACGTTGCTGAACTAGGCACTTATATTTATAGGTGGGTGAGTGGATGTCAAGCCACCACTTTTGAAGGACTGGCAGATCTTTTTGTGAGGGAAAAAGCCCTTAGCACTTTGCCTGAGGACATGAGAATCTGGTTAGCTGATAGACAATGCCTTACTGTAGATGAGTTGGGGAAGAAAGGAGACCTATACCTGGTAAGCATGGCAGCACTGCACAGGAAAGGGGCACCCAGTGCTGCTCATGGGTCTAAGGGAACCCCTGGTGGGCAGCCCAGACTGCCCCAACAAAATCTGCTAGTAGCAGGGGAAGCCACTAGTCCAGGTACACGTCCAGAACCTAGAGTTAAATGTTTTAAATGCAACCAGTGGGGCCATGTAGCATATAGATGTCCATGGGGGCAAGGTGGGGAAAAAAAGGTGGAAGAGCCAGTAAGTGGGAATGACAAAATGCCAACAGTAGGTTGTCTTGAGACAACAAGGGTACCAAACTACCATCCTGCAGATGTCCTGATAGGGAAGGATTTTGATAATGCAGTACCATGTGTTCATGCAGTTACACACAGGCAGGCTTGGAGACAAGTATGTGGGTCTGGTAGCTTGGGGGAGACCCAGACAGACCACACACTTGCAGCCAGGACTGGTGAGGTGGCTACTTCAGGGAGGGAGCTGCCCTTTAGCAGTGAGATTGAGGGTGAGCCACATCTGCTTTTGGTACTGATTTTCCCCTGGACAGAGTGACTGCAAGGGCAGAGGTGAGTAGTAGTACCTAGGCTGACAGTGAGGCACCACTGTCAGAGAATGCCAGACTTCCTGTGGAAGGGGAGCTGGAAAGGGTTACAAAGAGAGAGTTGGGACAGGATCAGCAGACCCTACATTACAAGGCATGAGAGAGGTAGCTAGTGAGGCACCTGATTCTCAAGGGAAGGGGGAATGTGTATACTGGGACAAAGGATTACTGTATAGAGAGTGGGCCCTTGAGGAAGGGATAGAGAGTGACAGCATACAGCAGTTGGTAGTGCCCAGATCCTACTGTCTGGCAATTATAACCATAGCCCATGATATACCCTATGCAGGTCATATGGGCATAAAATGTACAAAGAGACATATTATGCAGAACTTTTATTGGCCTGGGATTTCCAGAGATGTAACAGGGTACTGCAGGACCTGTGAGCAATGCCAAAAGGTAGGCAAGGCAGAAGACAAGGTGAACGTTCCTTTGATGCCTTTGCCAATGACTGAGAAGCCATTTCAGAGGGTAGCTATGGATACTGTGAGGCCTCTGAGTACCCCAAGTTCCACAGGGAAAAAGTATATACTAGTGGTAGCAGATTATGCTACGAGATACCCTGAGGCAGTGGCATTGTCCTCCATCGAGGTAGAAAAGGTGGTAAATGCTTTGTTTGAGATTTTCAGCAGGGTATGTTTACCAAAAGAAATACTAACTGACAGAGGTGCCAATTTCATGTCAGTCCTGCTGACTTGTCTGTGGAAATACTGTAGGGTGAAGCATCTAAAGACCACCCCCTACCATCCCCAAACTAATGATCTTGTTGAGAGGTTAAACTCTACACTCAAGGCCATGCTATGGGCATTTGCAGATCAGTTAAAGAGGGACTGGGACAGATATTTGCCCCATCTGTTGTTTGCTTGCAGAGAAGTTTCCTAGGAATCCACAGGTTTTTCACCCTTTATGTTGTTGTACGGGCATAGGGTGAGAGGACTGCTAGATTTAATTTGAGATGAGTGAGAGGGTGAGTGTGAATCCCAAAAGGGGTCTTGTTGTGGCATATGTCCTAAACCTCAGGACAAGGCTCAGGGAACTCATGGGCCTGACCCAGGAGAACCTGGCAGAAACCCAACAGCAGAAAAAGGTCTGGTATGACAGGAATGCTCGAACTACAGAGTATGCTGTAGGGCAGCAGGTAATGGTTCTCATTCCTGTCAGACACAACAAGTTGCAGGCAGCTTGGGAGGGACCCTACAAGGTGGTAAGAAAGGTCAGTGATGTTAACTACATGGTAGAACTGCTAGGCAGGAAGCAGGGGCTCAACTTCTACCATGTTAACATGATGAAACCTTACCATGCTAGGGAAGCCCTTGTGCTGAGTATTTGCAGTGGATTGCAGGAGGAGTCTGAGGGAAATCTGGGGACTGATCTCCTCAGTGATGCTTGGACTGACACCTCAGTGGAAGGGGTAGCAATGTCCCAGCAGTTATCACCTACCCAGGTTTGAAAAATCCGAGCAGTTACAGGAGTTTGGGGACATGTTCACTGGGAAACCAGGGTGCACCCACCTGGTGCAGCACCATGTGGATACAGGACCCCAAAGGCCTATTAGGCAGGTCCCATATAGGATGACTGAGAGAGTCAAACAGACGCTGAGGGAGTAGATACAAGAAATGTTGGAACTAGGGGTAATTCAGGAGTCCAACAGTCCCTGGGGCTCCCCAGTGGTACCGATAGAAAAGAAAGATGGCAGCACAAGGTTCTGTCTGGACTACAGGAAATTAAATACTCACACAGAGTCAGATGCTTACCCAATTCCTAGGACAGATGAAGCCCTAGAGCAGGTGGGTGGGGCTAAGTATCTAACTCCATTGATCTTACTAAGGGTTACTGACAGGTGCCCTTGACTCCCAGTGCTAGAGAGAGGTCAGCATTTGTGATTCTTTTTGGCTTGTATGAGTTCACAAAGCTGCCCTTTGGAATGAAAAATACCCCAGCGACTTTCCAGAGGCTGGTAGATCATATCCTGACAGGAGAAGAAGATTTTGCCCTTGCTTACCTAGATGATATTGCCATCTACAGCCATTCCTGGCAAGAGCACCTTCAGCACTTCAGGGAGGTGCTGGGCAGACTACAGGGTGCAGGATTGACCATTAAGCCCAGCAAATGTCAGGTGGGTATGGCACAGACCTCTTACCTGGGACATAGAGCGGGGAGTGGTAAGATCAGGCCAGAGAGTAGTCTCTCCTTTAATAATCACATTGCCACTGTAGTCAGGAAATCCTTCTATGTGGCACACCTCATCACAAAAGGTTTCTCATCCAGGAAAAAAGAGGTCATTATTCCCCTCTACTCATCTCTCATTAGACCCATTATAGAGTACAGTGCCCCTTTTGGTATGTACCTCACAAAACATCTACAATAACTGGAAAGGTGGGTGGGGCTAAGTATCTAACTCCATTCATCTTACTAAGGGTTACTGGCAGGTGCCCTTGACTCCCAGTGCTAGAGAGAGGTCAGCCTTTGTGACTCTTTTTGGCTTGTATGAGTTCACAAAGATGCCCTTTGGAATGAAAAATACACCAGCGACTTTCCAGAGGCTGGTAGATCATATCCTGACAAGAGAAGAAGATTTTGCCCTTGCTTACTTAGATGATATTGCCATCTACAGCCATTCCTGGCAAGAGCACCTTCAGCACTTCAGGGAGGTGCTGGGCAGACTACAGGGTGCAGGACTGACCATTAAGCCCAGCAAATGTCAGGTGGGTATGGCACAGACCTCTTACCTGGGACATAGAGCGGGGAGTGGTAAGATCAGGCCAGAGAGTAGTCTCTCCTTTAATAATCACATTGCCACTGTAGTCAGGAAATCCTTCTATGTGGCACACCTCATCACAAAAGGTTTCTCATCCAGGAAAAAAGAGGTCATTATTCCCCTCTACTCATCTCTCATTAGACCCATTATAGAGTACAGTGCCCCTTTTGGTATGTACCTCACAAGACATCTATAATAACTGGAAAGGCCGCAGAAATACCTCACAAAGAGGATTACCAGCCTCAAACAGATGCCCTATGCAGACCATCTCAAAAAACTCCAGCTTTACTCTGTCATATATCACCTACTCATAGGCGATCTCTGCCTAACATACAAAGCTATGTCAAACCCAGATATAACCCACAATAAACAGAACATGCTGGAGGGATAGATTCCTGTCCCAGAGACTTCCCATACTCTGGAACAAACTACCTATCTATATCAAACAATGCTCCTCATTAGCACTCTTCAAGAAAAGTCTTGATGATTGGATGGGAAATAGGAAATTCACCCCGGGGATCACCTCTGTGGCTCTGCTCAAAAGGGGCACAGGAAAATGATTTTCTTGGGTGGCGAAAGCCAGGGCACTTTTTTGGCTAGGCCTGTATAGGCCCTAGGGCCAATAGCCAAGTACCTACCTATGAACCTATGAACTGGCCAAAGTGCAAGCCATTCAGGCATGGCCTGCACCTGTTACCAAAAAGCAAGTGAAGCATTTTTAGGGACAGTAGGGAACTACAGAAAGTTCATCCCCAGTTATAGTACCATAGCTGCTCCCCTCACAGACCTGACAAGGAAAAACTGGCCACACAAGGTAGTGTGGACCTTAGCATGTGAGCAGGCATTCCAGAAGCTTAAGAGAGCTTTGGGAGGACTCCCTGTGTTAGCCAGTCCAAATTACAACAAAGAACTTGTTATGCAGGTGGACGCTTCAAACCATAGGGTGGGGGCTGTACTTAGCTAGATTTCTTCAGAGGGAGAAGAACACCCAGTTGTTTATCTCAGTTGTAGGCTCCAACCCAGGGAGGAATGCTATGCAGGTGTAGAAAATAAATGTCTAGCCATAGTGTGGGCACTGCACCAACCTCAGCCTTTTCTGTATGGAAGACAATTCATTGTAGTTACAGACCACAATCCCTTAACATGGCTACATTGAGCCAGCCATCAAAATGCCAAGTTACTAAGGTGGAGTCTAGCATTGCAAGCATATGATATGACAGTGCAGCACCACAGTGGGATTAGCAATGCCAATGCAGATGGGCTCTCAAGACAGGAAATGGGGTAAGGCATCCTCAGATAGACTCAACCCTGCCGAGCAACTTTTCTCAAGGGTGACTTGAAAAACTAGATTGAGTTCTAATGGGGTTAGAATTGTGAAGGCTGCCAGCCCAGCTAGCTAAAATTTTGTAAATTATTTTGTCATTGTAAATATTAATATGATCCACAGACTTATTTTACAAATGGAAGAGAACTATATTATATGATTAAACTATATGTTATGTGCTGAGCTTCAAAAATGTAATCACAATGACCTCTGCTGGAGAACAGCAAAAATGCATATGGACTATGTGCCTGTGCAAATGTTTGTCTTCATAGTAGAAGTTGGTACATACAGAATTAACTTCCAAACTCTGAGAAAATAAGTAAAAAGTTTTACGAGTGTGTTTACCACAAATAGAAGACAGAATGTCTGCAGGTAGAAATTCTTTCTATTGAGACAGAGATAATTATAGGTTTCAAGGGTAAAGGTATTTAACAGTTTTATGATTCCCAGTTCCAGGCACGTTTCTAAGAGGTAAGTGTCATCTTCTAAAAGATAAGTATTCTTGACACTGAGGTGTTATATTTTAAGTTACTGTTGGCCTGGAAACTAAGGCAGAGGTGACAAGAATGATGTATTCTGAGATGAGCAAGCAGAAATGTGTATTATTAATTTAAGACCTATCGCAGAGAGAAAGTCTGTGGATTTTGTATCTTGTTCTGGACCTGTAATCATCCTCTCACCAGCACTTGCCTTGCTCTGTAAGTAAGACTTAGATCATAGTATTTTTCTTAGAGATCAATAGGAACTTAGTAAGATTAGTTTAGATGTTTTCTGTATTTATGTGAGACTGTCCTGCAATGTTGTTTTAAAACAATTCATGTGATTCTGAACTCTATTGTCACTGTGTTCAGTTAATGAGTATTGTCTTGTGCTTTTATTATTTATTATTAAATCTATTTAAACTGTTTAATCGTGGCTGGTTTTGTTTAGAGATATTTAAGGTCTTAGAGAACTTGCATAGGTATTTGGTAACACTGTACCACCCACTCCTAAATAGCTTTCAAGTCTTGGACACACTTACCATTTGGATAACAGTAACATTGCACAGTAGAATTGGTCACCCTTTGTAAGGGCCTTATAGTAGCTGATAAGTAGTGGTTGGTGGCAGGTGGTACTACTGTATAGTCTGGGCAGAAGGAGGCATAGCTAGTGACCCTGTGCCAGCATTCCCCAGGAGTGTCTGTGTGTTTGTATATAAATCAAATCTTAAAGTGTGTGTGTGTGTGTGTGTGTGTGTGTGTGTGTGTGTGTGTGTGTGTGTGTGTGTGTGTGTGTGTGTGTGTGTGTGTGTGTGTGTGTGTGTGTGTGTGTGTGTGTGTGTGTGTGTCAGCTACTTGGGCATGGACATGAAGCACTGGTTGGACAGAGAGAGTGCTAGAGGTTTTGGCTTGACCACTTGGCTGAGATCTTAACCCTATAGCTGTGCCAGTGGGGAGTCTTATTGGGGATCTTGAGTGAGAGAAAGGGAGAAACCAGCCCCAGACTGACTGTGATCTCTGGGTGCTCTTAAGGGAAATCGTACTTTACTGTGTGTGTACTTGTCATCCTCCCACTGTGCATGTCCCTCACTGCTGCTAGTGGTGAGGATTGAGGCTCCTTGATTACTGGGCCAGTGCAGGGGGCGTCACAGCCTTGATACCTCTTCAAGGGGTCTCTGTGCCTGTTTCTCCCTGGTTTTCCATTCAAGAGGCCTAAGGAATTGGATTCCTTTGTAAAGACCAGGATTCAGGAGCATAATCTCTGGCTTCCTGTTTCTAAATCCCTTCCCCATGGACAATGGTTCAGAGGAAGAGGACTCCATAAGTCCAGATTCCTCCTTGGAGGAACTCTCCTTTAGGCATACCATTGCCCATATGACAGATTTTTTTAAATGAGATTGTTTTCAATTCTCTGAGATTCTGAAAAGAAATTATGAGCTCCTACAGATGGAGTCTCCTTAGCTATCTGCTGCTCCTCCTTTAATAGCTGCACTTCTGCATACTTTCTCAACAGCATCTGTAGCACCTGACTCTCAGCCTCATGTGTCTATGAAGCCAGATTAATTCTATAAAATGTCTGAGGAGTGCAAATTTCTTTATAAATTCCCTTTTGCTGACCATTCTGTAGTGTCAGTCTCCTCTGACAAGCCATCCAATTTATTGGCCTCAACCAAGCTGTTGCTTTCAGATAAGGATAGCAGGGCTATGGAATGGCTAGGCAAAAAAAGTTTACAGAGCTGTAACTTTATTCTTTAAGGCCATTGACTACCAGACTCATGATCAGGTATGTTTTGGCTCTCCTTTTTCAGGTTTCTAAGGTGGATCCTGACCTTCCTGACTCTCAGGGGAAGGCTTTGACCCTTTACTTGTTGGGCTCTAGTTCTCAGGTTGCCCGCCACTCAGTTAAATGCAGCTATAATGCAGCTGACACCTTTTCCAGTGTGCTGCTGTCTTTGATTCAGTTATCAGTAGTTATTCTTGGCTTCATCTTCAGACTTTTCCTGATGACATTAAGGTTTAACTTTTAGATGCTCCTTTATATAATAAAAATCTTTCTGAATCTGTTGCAGGTGAACTTTACAAGTCTTTCCAGGACCAGGATAAAGCCTTGCAGGAGCGGAGACATATTTTCATTCTTCCTATTCCCAAATTGCATAGGATTTAGCCCTCTAAGTCTGTGTTTGTAGGCAGCCTCACATTCCTCCTAAGGGCAAGAAGGGTTCCAGCCATGTGTCTCCTGCTAAAGTCTACTCAGAATCCTGCCACCTAGAAATCTGCTTTCCAGGACAAGCTGGGTTCTATTTGACAGTTTGCCTCCTCCTGCCCTTGGCCAGGTTCCCCTGTCCCTCCATCTGCCCCTGTCTCTTCCAAATTGGCTACAGATCACTTCAGACTCTTGAATTCTGTCCATTATCAGTCAGGGATATTTCACAGTTTGGAAGTACCTTCCTCCTTTTTCAAGCATTCTTCAGCCTCCTCTGGAAAAGCTCTTTCTTTTCCCATAGATTATTCACTCTGTTTTGGCTCAGGGCACCATTCAAGCCATGCCTCCTGGCCATGTAGGGAAGGGATTTTACTCCAGAATGTTTCCAGTCCCTTGAAAGGAGGGCACTTGGAGACTAGTTCTGGATCATTCCTGGCTGAACATCTTTCTCAAGATTCCTTCCTTTCAGATGTTATCTCTACAAACATTATTTCCTTTTCCTTTACCAAGGCCTTTCTGGTATCTCTGAATCTCAAGCATGCATACCTTCACTTCCCCAACCATCCTCTCTTCAGGAAATGTTTACATTTCTCCGTCTCATCCTTGTATTTTTAGTTCTCTGCTTATCCCTTTGGCCTCTTTACTGCCCCAAAGATATTCACCAAAATGACTCACTTCCATCATTGTAGACTGTGAGGAACTCAGATGATCTGCTTCAGAATTTCAAGTTTACTACTTCCCTGTTAAAGAGTCTGGGTTTCCTGGGATCATATTTCCCTTGGCTGTAGACTTCAGACAGTTCCCATGCTAGCATCTCTGCCTGCCCCCAAGGCTTTGTCTCTAATTGCCTTTTTCCAATCTCGTATTCCTCTGGCATCTGTCACAGCCACAGAATTTCTCAGGGTCCTGGAGTTTATGGCTTCCACCATTCCCATGCTCCTTCTCTCCAACCTCTATATGAGAAAGCCTCAGTGGTACCTCAATCAGTGTGGCTTCAGCAATGCCACCCCCAGACTTCCCAGTACCTTTCATTCATTGTCTCAAATTCAAGCTTCGGTGGTGGAGTCATCAACTTTTACTCAACCCGGGGCTTCATTTTCAAGCTCCAGTTCCAGCTCAGAAACATTTTACAGATGCCCCAGAAAGGGGGTGGGGTGCCTCATGTGGCCTCCTCAAGGTTCAGGGTCTTTGGCCTCCTCATCACAGGTCATACCACATCAGTATAAAGGAGATGAGGGCTCTGCTTCTGGATCTTCAGGCTTTTCATTCCTTCTTTCATCACAGATGGATGCTTCACAGAAATGTGTTCCTGGACATTGTCCATCGGTGGGGAATTCCTCAGGTAGATCGTTATGCCTTCACTCTGAACAGACAACTTCCTCTATTCTTTTCCAGAGTCCCAAGTCCTCTGGCTTGGAATGTGGATGCCCTGTCTTTTCTTTGGAAGAAAATGTTTCTGTATGCCTTTCCTCCCCTTTCTCTGTTACCATGACTCTTGCTTAAGATCAGGTGAGACTCTTCCAAACTCTTGCTAGTGACTCCCTTTTGGCCCAGACAGCATTGGCTTCCCCCTTCTTTTTCACTTGGCCAGTAGCAATTGTGATGATATGGGCTAGTGCCAGCATATCAAGATGGAGTTTTGTAAAGAATGATATGTCTTTTGAACATCAAACTGATTTATACAAGATGCGTGTGTTACAAATGTATTAGAGCTAAATGTCATTTGTATAACAAATTGATTTTGCACACATGCTTGAGTTAAAAATGTATTTGTGAGCTTTGCTTTTGTTGAAATGTATCAACAGTGCCCCCTGCTGAAATGAAGAGACATGTACATGTATTATTTTAGCTGAATTAAATGTATATGTTTTAATAGAGGATACTGGCACAGCAGAAGTTAACTTTAAGAAAAATAAGGGAAATGCAAATGAGCTGTTAAACCATTAAAATGGCACCCCATAGTGTTGAATGGGACCCGAGACATTAGGTCTGGGGAAGAGCCTTTATCCATTAGCTCAGTGAAAAGAGGGGAGGCCCAGGCACTGCTATAAACATTTGGATGTGTACTGTGGCTGCCTGCCCTAGATTCTTGTCTCAGCTTCAAAGGGAAATACTGTGAGAACCTAGAGTCAGGTGACCAGATGAGGTCATTCTGCCAGCCTTCTTGGAAATTTTAATTTAGATATTACAAAGAGAAATCTCAGAGTAATGAATATTCTGTTTAGGAAGCCTGACTAGAAAGACCCTCACCCACAGCATCTTGCTACGGTAACAAGTAACTTAAGTAGGAACAGTCATTATTTTAGATTCAGTCAGGAATATAGTGAAACTTAATTTAGATATTGTTTTTCTTTATTTGTCTGAGTCTGTCCATCAATGTTCTTTTCAATATTTCCTATGATCTGATCTCTGTGGTTCAGTATTTTCATGCTCTTTTATTATTTATTATTAAATATATTTAAACTTTTATTGTGGCTGGCCCTTGTAGAAAGTATCTAACCTTTGAGAGTACTTATATTTATTTGGTGACACTGTGTGTGCCACTCCAGAAGGCCTAGCCATCCTGGTGAACTACTACCATTTGTATTAGTATTACTATTACACAGTATAATTGGAGCCCCTTTGTTAAGGGCATTCAAAGTAGGTGACTGGGGAGTGTCTGGTGGCAGTCCTAACTACCTTATAGTCTGGGCAGAAGGGGACATAGCTAGTAAACCTGTGCCAGCCTTTCCCAGGGGTGTGTGTGTGTGTGTGTGTGTGTGTGTGTGTGTGTGTGTGTGTGTGTGTGTGTGTGTGTGTGTGTGTGTGTGTGCAAATCAAATCTCTCAGTGTGGTGTGTCAGCTACTTTGGGCAGGGACATAAAGCACTGGATTTACAGAGAGGGTGCTGGAGGCCTTAGTTTGGACACTCAGCTGAAAACCTAACCCTACATTTTTTTTTAATTTAATTTAAATATCTATCTCCCCCTCCCATGTCTCCTGGTCTTGTCTTGCATGCCAATTCACTTGTTGTTTTTACCTGTGTTCTGCACAGTACCCCCGCCCATTCTGAATCTTCTTGTGAGGACTGCACTGTGAGATAGTTCATGCAGGAAGCCATATAACACTCTACCTGCAATGGACTGCTTCCTCCAGCTTATAGTTTCACTTGTTGCTTTTACCTGTGTTCTGCACAATGCCCCCTCCCATTCTGAATCTTCTTGTGTGCACTGCACTGTAAGATAGTTCATGCGGGAAGCCATATAACACTCTACCTGCAAAGGACTGCTTCCTCCAGCTTATAACCATTAGATCCTATTTAAGTACAAGAAAGCCTTTAATATGGAAGTTTGTATAATGCTCCTTATAACTGTATTTAATTTAACTGTCCTTACATTGGTGTGCCACAGCCAGGGCCCTAACTCAATAGTCTTCCATTTAATAGCTTGTTTCTTTTATTGGTCTCCCTCCCCCTCTAACCTACCTCCCTATTAAAAGCTTTCTTCCTCTGTTCTCCTATTCCCTACATAACTCTTTTTCTCCCTAAGTACTTTTAACCTAGTGTTTAGTGCTGCAGAACTCATTTCTCTATGTGCCAGCTCCTCAGGGCCCATTAGTTCTCCCATTATTCTTGACACCCCAAGAACCTTGTGCATGTTGCAGTAGGACTCTTCCCATGTAGTTTATTCTTTTTCCAACAACCCCTGAACCTTATCTTAATTGCCCCTCTCTCCTATTTTCTTCCCTAATTGTTTTTCTCTTCCCGCTAGGTGTGTGGACTTGTTTTTGCCTGCTTTTAGCCTGTAAAGCTTTAATAGCTGTTATTAGCATCTCGGGTGTATTTTTTATGTCCAGTTGATACATTGTTAATACTTATATTACTGTATTAGAATCTCGTGCATAACTCTTTATGAACGGTACATTGTTCTACTGCTTATACTTGGATCACAAAGCTAACTTGTTGTTTATTGCTACAACCATATCTAAAAACATGGTAATTTTGCAGGGGCAGTGCATGTAATAAAGTAAAACCGGCTCCCCTCACAGTTCTGTTAATGAGTGCGGTATCATTGTTAAATGTGGTAGTCCTTAGCTTTGGGCCATTTCTTTTTACAGGACTGCAGTATAGTGTTCTAAAGGTGCCCTGAGCACTACTTAGATAGCTGCCTCCTAGGTATAGACCTACCTCAGTTAGCTAGAATTAGTCAGCTGTTGCTTATCCCACCTGCTCATTTTTCACTCTAACGGTACGTTAAAACTGCATTTAATTATTACACTTCATTTTCCTGGGTTTTTACTTGCAAAAGGCAATCATTGACTGTAATAGTAACATCATATTCCATGTGGCCAGTGCATGAGCTATGCAAGTGTGCCACTAATTTAGTTCTGTAATATACATTGCTGCCTGCATGCAGGAGTACTGTTTTTTGAATAACTATATCATATATTAGATGCTTTATGTAACATTTACTTGCTGTATTTGCCTGTTTTAATATTTTTTTGTTCACTGGTTTTGGTGTACGGCTTTCTAATATTCCTTCTCTCACCCTCTCTTTCAGTTCACTTATTGCTTTTACCTGTGTTCTGCACAGTGCCCCCACACATTCTGAATATTCTTATAAGGATTGCACTGCGAGATAGTTTGTGCAGGAAGCCATATAACACTCTACCTGCAAGGAACTTCTTCCTCCAGCGTATAGTGTAGGTGCTCCATACAAAGGAACCATTACATTCCATTTAAGTACAAGGAAGCTTTTAATTTGGAAGTTTATACAAGGCTCCTTATAACTCTATTTAACTTAACTGCCCTTACATTGGTGTGCCACAGCCAGGGCCCTAACTCAATAGTCTCCCATTTAATAGCTTGCTTCTTTTACTGGTCCCGCTCCCCCTCTAACCTGTCTACCTCCCTATTAAAAGCTTTCTTCCTCTGTTCTCCTATTCCCTACATAACTTTTTTTCTCCCTAAGTACTTTTAACCTAGTGTTTAGTGATGCAGAACTCATTTCTCTATCTGCCAGCTCCTCAGGGTCCATTAGTGCTCCCATTATTCTTGACACCCCAAAAACCTTGTGCATGTTGCAGTAGGACTCTTCCCATGTAGTTTATTATTTTTTCAACAATCCCTGAAACTTACCTTAATTGCAACTCTCTCGTATTTTCTTCCCTGATTGTTTTTCTCTTCTTGGCGGGTGTGTGATTTGGTTCTATTCCGCTCCATTTGCCCTCGCTGGGCTCGAGCTCACTTTGCTCCCCTACAGTACCCAATTCCCACCCACTCCCATTTTAATTACATTTATTTTCACCTCAGGACCACCCCCTTGTTATCTCCATGCCAATCACATCCCACCACACACTCTTACTTTGTAACATATAGCTTCCATTGGTTATTCCTAATAACTCCAGTTACTCACTGCCTCCTCCTCTACCTTCTCTACTTCTTACACTTTCTTTAGTACCCCTCACCCAATAACCTATAAAACTCTACAACACTTTTTCCTAATACAACACTATGCCACTTAGACACACTCCTATACCCCTCACCCTCTTACTACCCTTAATCCTCCTACTACACCTTTCCCCACTTCAACTTATAGACGTCTACCAAAAACCCAGCTCCACAACCTTCAGCCATAGTTTACCCTTCAATAACTACCATGATATCTCACCTAACCTATACCCAATAGACAGCATTCTATGTTTTAAACCAAAACTGCTCCCCCCAAATTGTAAACTCAACTCACACCATCCTACCCACATATACCATACCCTAAGAAAAAAGCTAGAACTCTCTACTCTCCTACATAAGCTCTCTAAACTAACCTTATGCAGACATATCCATCCTAATCCTGGTCCCCCACTTCATCTCCGAACCCACACAGCTCCCTCAAATCCTTAAATCTAACAACAATCAACCTTCAAAGTATTTGTAATAAAGTCCCTCAATTCCATGCCTGGATGGCACATAACAAACCCAATATTATCGCTGCCACAGAAACCTGGCTAAAACCATACATTAAAAACTCTGAATTCCTTCCCCCTGGTTTTGCATGCCTATGCTTAGATAGGGCCCGCAAAAAAGGCGGTGGAGTAGCTCTGATCTATCCCAACACCTTCCATATTGTTTCATACAATTCATCTGTACCCAACTTCTCTACTGCTGAACTCTGAATAACCTTCCTAAAAATAAATGAATACAAAAATCTCTGTATCATTGTCCTGTACATTCCCCCTAGCAACAACATTCCCATATTAGAGGATATCCTAGCTTGGACATCCAGCAATATAACCACAGAAACTATAATTCTTGGGGCCGTTAATATTAATTGATTAGACTTCTCACAACAGCACTCCCCCTTTAGCATAAACCTATTCAACTACAGCCAGCTAATCACTGATATTACTAGACCCAACAAAAATTGTAACTGTGGAACAAGCTTAGATTGGATTATGGTCTCTGACACCAACAAAATCTGCACCACAGGAACTCTCCCAATCAGTATCAGTGACCACTTACCTGCCTTTAATATACATAACACCTAAACACCATTAAACAGGCATCTATATAAGAATGTTAGAAATCTATCCAACTTCTGCCCTTCATCCTTTAACAAAACTCTAAACAACTTTGACTGGGCTCCCCTAAAAACACTTCCCCTAGACAAAGCAATTGAATTTTTTTAATGCTACATTCCTAAATATCTTAAACAGACTAGCAACCCCCCCCCAACAAAAAAGAGTAAAACCTAAACACTCCCCGTATGGCCACCAGAGACAAAGCTTGGAAGCATTGGAAAAAACACAAAAATAACTCTAACCTTATAAATTATAAACAACTTTGCAACCAAGTAAAGTGCCTAGTTATTAAGGACAAAAAAGAATACTACTACACTTTACAAAACCAAACAACCTAAATCCAAAGCAGTTCTGGAGCTCAATAAACAACCTTCTCCACTCAAGATCTGTCCCAATCCAGAAAAAACTCCCAATGAAATAGCCACCCTCTTCAACACATATTTTATAAACACCATAACTAACCTCACCGCCAACTTCCCTCATAATCATCCAAACCCATCTGACCAGAATACTAATGCCCCAACTTACATAACCTCTCTCTTGCACCTATCCCTACTACCACAGTAGAAACTGCTTCTAAAATTAAAGCCATGCACCAATGCCCCTGATGACCTGCCCCCAGAATTCCTTCAAATAGCAGCAAACTCCATAGCATACCCTGTCAGCCTACTTCTTAATAGGTCCATTCAAGAGTCCTATGTTCCCATCATTTGGAAAAAGCTTTCATCCTTCCACTGCACAAAGGTGGAAACAACACTGATATCTCCAACTTTTGACCCATTGCCATTCTATCCCCTATCTCAAAGAGCACCCAATTCCTTAACTATCTTCAAGACAATAACCTACTATCAGTAACCCAGCATGGCTTCAGACCCAGACATAGCACCACTACTGCTCTAATGTCCTTCTGTGAATCTGTAAATCATGCTCGAGATGCCAGGAAGCTAGTATCCTCTCTATTTCTAGACCTTTCCAAAGCCTTTGATACTATATCCCACCCTCTTCTCCTTAGTAAACTCAACAACATAGGAATGTCCCCTTCTACTCTTCTCTGGTTTTCCAACTACCTCACAGGCAGACAACAAGCTACAAAATGGCTACACTCTCTCTCTCCATTCCTCAATATTACTACAGGTGTTTTTCAGGGATCCATCCTAGGACCTCTGGTATTCAGCATTTTCATCAATGATTTCCACTCTACTCTCTCTCAAGGTACAGTCATCCAGTATGCAGATGACTCTACAATCATTTGCAGTGCCAACTCACCTCATGAACTCCTGAAACTTACCCAGTCAGCACTCACCTCCACTGAAATATGGATGATTAACAACCATCTTGCCCTAAACCTGAAAAAAAAAAACTTATGCTATTCACCCCCAAGAAGACCACTACTATAAATAAAGACTCTTTCTCCATACTCTCCTGGAATAACACTACTATTGAGGTTGTTACACATACCAAACTATTAGGAGTCACATTAGATGAACACTTATCCTTTGGCATATTCACAACAATATTAAAAAAGCTTACCAAAAATTGGGCATGCTATACTGCCACAAAATATTCCTCACTTTCTCCTCGGAACTGTCACTTGCCTCCTCCTTCCTGCTCCTATCTCTCCTCTATGGTGCTCCTCTCTTTACTAACATACAAGTCAGTCTAAAATCCAAGCCCAATTCTTGCTATAACAAAATTGAAAAAATTTGGCACTAACAGAAAAATTCATCCCACCACTGTGCCTCTCTTCACATACTAAACTGGCTAGAACTTCCCCATCATCTCACATACATGCAACTAACCACAGCTCATAAACTAATATTCAATCCTGCCAGCTGCCCTGCCCTTTCCTTTCTATTTAAACCCTATCACCCAAACAGATCCTTTCACTCCGAGAATCAAATGCTTTTGCAAATTAACAAACCTAACCTCTCTGCTGGCCAAATGCTCCACTCCTTCTTCACTGCTAAATTATGGAACTCTCTCCCACCATCTCTAAGATCCACTAGCAGTGCATCTCTCTTCAAAACATCCTTAAAACACCTGTCCTCGCAGCGGCTATGCTCATGAGCCAGTTCCTCACACTCCATAACTTAAATTTTTTCTTTCTCCCACTACCACCTCCTCTGCACTCCTTCTCCATCCAACCTACCTCCTTAATCCTTCCTATCTCCTGATTAGTAACCCTTTGCTGCAATTACTTATACTAATAGAATCAGTAGATAGTCTTATTTATGACTGTATTGCCTCATTGCCTAATTTTACTTTGTTAAAAACCTATTTCATTGTCAGCTCTTGTTGTATTTACTGTATTTGATAACATGTGTTTGTTGTTTGTTTAAATCACTATGGAGCTTTTCTCCCTGGACCTCCACTGAAAATGGGCAATTTTTGGCCCAGTGGACCATCCCAGTAAATAAATGCAAATAAATAAATAAATAAATATATAGCTGTACCAGCGGGGTGTCTTATTGGGGACCTGGAGGGAGACAGATATAGAGACATCCAGACCCCAGCCTGTGTGTGTTCCCTGTGTGATCTTAAGGGAAATTGTACTTGATGCAGAGAGGTCTGCATCTGTAATGCTGAGTATATCCATTTGTATTCTAAGTGCACGTCCCTCTGTAGTGTCATTGGTGAGGATTCAGGCTCCTTGATTACTGGCTTATTGGGGGGGTTGACACATATTGGTGGCCATCATGTATTGTTAGCTGTGGTGGGCATCAAAGTAATCATCACAAGTTACCTCACCAAGTGGATCTTCTCATATATGACAGAGGATATCTTATCTATCCTAACTTGTCTTCTCTTCAACTGATGTTGTGGGTGACAGGGTTTTGAACCCTTTTGGGCACCTCTTTTCTGAGGACATTGTTTCATTTCTGCAGGAGGCTAGGAAATCCACTAGCAGGAAATCATGTATGTCCATGATGAAGTGATTATATGTCTGGTGCCTTTCTAACCATTAGGATTCCCTATCTGTGGAAGTTCCTGTGGTTCTCTCTTATAGGTTCATAGGTTTATACTAGGCTATCTGCCCTAAGGCGTTTATAAGCCTATTTGTGTGATTTGCTCCACTGTGGATACACATATTCTTCAGTAAAAGCTCACCTGTCAGCAATTTCTGCTTGTCTGCCCTTGACTCCTCCTCTGCAGGTAAAGCAGTTTCTTAAAGGTGTCCTTTATATTAAGCCTCCCAGAAAGCCTATTCAACCTTCTTGGGACCTCAATTTTTTACTTGAAGAGTTGACTTGGGTTCCTTTTGAACCTGCATCCTCAGCTTTCTTACAACATTGTATTTGGAAAACTGTTTTTCATTTAGCTCTCACTTCAGCCAAGTGAGTGTCTGAATGTCAGGCTGTCATGGCCATCCTTCCATCCTTAGTTTCCCAGGGAGATAGGTTGTCTCTTCGTACTAACCCTTCTTTTATCCCCAAGGTGATCAACGAGTTCCTTAATCAGTCTATTCATCTTCCTTCCTTTTCTTTTTTTTCATAGTCTGCAAGTGAGAAGGTTCTTCACACCCTGGATTTGCATAGACAGCTCAGATATTTGGATAAAACTAAAGTTATGTGCAAATCTGAGCAGCTTTTTGTTTCCTTTTATCCCAGGATTTTGGGTCTGACTGTTTCTAAGCAAATCATTTCCTCCTGGATTTCTAAGGCCATTTCTTTTTGCTGTTCTTTTCATGTAATATGTCTTTCCTCATCAGTGCATTCTACTAGGGCAGTCGCCCAAGACTGAAGAATACATTAAATATCACAAGTTTAAAAAAGCAAACCTGCAAAACTGTAACCCTGTTCAATTAGTCAGATGACTGTATGTAATGTAAACATAGAATTAAGCTTCTATTTTGACAAAGTCTATTAAATAAAGAGCAAAGCACTAAATATTTCTGGATTCAGTGATTCCCTGAGAGAGACAGAGACCAGACTGAGGCAGAAAAGAGAGACCCCCGGATTCATGAAGCTCGGCGCAAGACCGGTGTAAGGCTTGCGCTGGCCGTGCAGCGTACAAATGGCATAGCAGCACCACATGCATAGTAATGAGTGTGCGCCGCAACCACAACCACGTGCATAGGGCACGTGCGCGAGTCCCGGGAGCCTAACCAGGTTGCGCTCGGAGGCGTGGCCAAGTCGGCTGTCGATGAGCAACCTAAAGTGCTGAATCTTACAGCCCACCTGCAATAGTAACCGCACCTATCAGTGTCCGTGGATAATGAAACGTATGCAAAGTATGCTACACATTACCCGTCCACACAAAATGGAGAACCAAACATAAATGCACGAAATACAAAATGTTCCCATTCATGGAACAAATGATACTTAGAATACTGTGTCCGTTACGTAGTGCACTGTCAGCAGTCATACCCAGTGGAGGTGTACTGCATCATGTCAGCGCGCTGCAAATACACACGACTAGCCCCATGGGCATGGTCACCAGCAGTCCCATAGTGGTAGTGATAGTACACAGCTGGGCAGTAATGGCCATATAACAACCATAAAGAAACTAGACATTCCAAATCGCATCCCAAACACACAAAAACATATGTATAGTAAAATGTGCTATACACAGCAATGTAAGCATCACATACACATAGGATGGCATATGCCAAATCGGAATATCCAGAAGCAGAACCCATGCATGCAAATGTAATAAACAACCCCTTTATAGCACGTAACCCGCACCCATGTCCGAATGTCCACCTAATCCAGCTAGCAGCCTTGCGCAGCTGTACACCCACACAGAGCGGGTATACCCCATATGTAGTAGGAAGTATGGTCCTAGGCAGTGACAGGCTTGCAAATATGTACCCCACATATGTCAACATTCCATCCCAGGTACTGAAATCCAAATGGCTGCATGTGAATGTGTCGGCAGAATGTGTACATCCCACGTGTGGTTACTAACCTGTCGAAACCCCATAGGTGTTCACACGCCACGGTGTCCATAACTGTACACATCTGGACAAAGCATTATGTGTAGCCATGGTACTGATGAGTAGCTATGCAGACATGCAAAACATAATACACAGGGTGGAACAGCTGTCCACCATGCAGGTCACCCCAGCAGGGTTGCCACATGTACAGATTGTCAAGGTGGGACATCACTTGTAGATATGTGTGGATTTGCATGGTAAAACACCCACGGCCAATGCAAAGGATAGAATAACACGTATATGCCAGAAGGAAAGGTCATTGCATAGCATGTGAATAGCTTAAGCTATCCAATATAATAGTCATGTGTACCAGATACAAAATGCCTGTAACATGCAAGTAGTAACGAAGGTAAGAAATATACTACTGTGTTAACATCACAGGACATATGGCACGTGTCAAGTGTTGATGCAGGACACAAATGTCCAAAATGGGGCCTCCCCCGCACAGAGGAACAAGTGCTAACCCTACCCCCCACTGAAGTATCGTCAGTATAAATACAACCCAATCACACACCAACACCACCGTCCAACCTATGACAGCAACAAAACCTGGACAAAGACTAACACGATGCGTGCACAAATAGGGACACATGTAATCAGTGCTCTCACAACCTTCTACAGGTCACTGAATAATAGTATGTACATACGCATGAAATGCTGTGAAGGATGTGTGGTAGTCCCCAGTATTACAGAGGTACGTACACATATATACTGTAACCAACCGTCACATATGTTCACAGCATACCTGCAGGTAATACACAGTTCAGTCATGTGCTACATAAATATCCACGTATGAATGACTACAGGGAATAGTCAAATGTGAATGGGAACAACGCACAACATGGAATATGTATGATAACCAGCACCACCCACATCATTGTATGCCAACAGCATAAGCTATTGTCAGTTGTCCAAACACCCGTGTCTGTAAACACAGATCGAATATTATAGCAATAACCCACGCCTGGGTGTGGGTAATGCTGGATTTACCCACGGTTGGCGTGGTGTGGTCCCGAGGGCAAAGCCCGAGAAGTGATGTCCGTTAAACCCATTTAACATAGCGAAACACTAAAAAAAAGCAACGGAGATCTTGCTTTCTCCGTTGCTTTCTTTTAAAACCTGTCTCGCTATGTTAAATGTGTTTAGCATAGCAAGGCAGCTTTAAAATAAGCAACGGAGATCTCCGTTGCTTATTTTAAAGCTGTCTCGCTATGTTAAACCCATCAAACATAGCGAGACAGGTTTTAAAAACTGAGTTATACTAATGGAAAAAAGTCCGGGCGACCGGACCTTTTTCCATTAGTATAACTCGATTTACAATGGGCACGATGGCCAATCAGCGTGCACGGTTTTGAATAATAATGGGGGGTCATGGTATAATAAACATGGACAAACCGTGCCCATGTGCCTCGTCTGACATTCGTACATGGTCAGGGCAGTTCTGTACACTAGGCGGACAAGACCAAACCCAGAGCACCACAGGAACACCCTGACAATTAAAGACCTGTATGTGTCGGGACTATAAGCCTTTGTGTTCTGAATATCCCTGCGGTTACGCCATATGCAGCCTGGGTCCAGAGCATTAGGGAATAGGGAATGTGTAACATGTAGTACCACACTTTTCCCAGCAGGAGAATGGATGCCTGTGACGTAAGTGAGTGCGGGGGGGGGGATATGTTAATGTAGCTATGTACCATGGGTATGCATATAAATGAGACAGAACACCAAATGTGTAGTGGTCACAGCAACCGGCCAACGTGAATGCAGTCCCGTTTGAATTACGAGTATAGAACATATAAATGTGAACGTGTAATTAATGCGTCTGTGCCGTAAAGACAGTTAGATATGTAAAGGTGAAAGTGTGTTCCGCATACATCTGTTAACTGGATCAGAGATATGTTACTGGTACTGTCACAACTAATACAGGCCACGTAAGCACAAAGACTCAGTAAACATATGTAACCCAGAATATGGATATGCATGTGCGCCTGCGCGTAACCCACAATAAGGAAATGCAAGTGCGCCTGTGCGTGTGTGATCCGCACACAGCAGAGTAAATTAATACTGTTTCCCCCACGTTAGTTATACATGTCTCAAAACTGTCAGCCTCTGAAAGTATGGAACCGGACAATGCCATGCAAAGTACTGGTACAAATAGTGAGAAACACAAGATATGTGCTAAAACAAACATAGAAAGTGGATAGAATAATGGGTGTGTTAGTAGCAGGGATTGACGAAGGGTATGCATTCGTAACCTGAACTACTTGTCAGAAGGTGCCACCATAAGTCTCAAATGAAATGCCAGCAAATTGCCAGATAGACACAGGTTAATGTAAAACACACCTAAGATAAAGGGTCAACCATCCGTACACTCTGCCAGTATCTGTACAGTGGAAAGGTATGGTATGGTTATAGATGTGTGTACACAGGTAATCCACAGACATTAACAAAGCAAGGTATGAAACGAGGAGTTTACATGTATATATGTACACACAACAGACATATGTATATATGACACATGGATATAAATATGCCAAGTAATAGCTAATATGGGTAGACAAACAGACATCCACGAATGGGGAATATACAGCAGCAGTCAAAATCATTGGCCAGAAAGTGACAGTCCAGCAAGTTCTACACTTTAAACATGCATATTGGTGTCCATTGTAGGACTCCAAAAATTTATACATTCGCAGTACCTGCTGTGATTGACGCAAAAGACGTGACAGCCGCAAATACGAATCAGCTGTATATGCACTAGAATCAGGTGCAAGGGTGATGACACGTGTCCATGAAATGCATGACGTATGAACTGATATCCCTAGAGTGGGGAGTGCATATAAGTGCGTCCACATCTCAGTACCGCACACATTAACCATGTGTAATGTGTACCGTAGAGGGTTGTCAGGCATGGGAGCCTGGGTATGCAAAAATGGGCCTAGGTGTTGTTTGGCAGAGAATTCGTAGGCCCGCCCAGTGGGAGGGATGTGGGTATAGCACATGCATTTATTCTCAATAATGGTGCAAAGTATCCACTGGATAATGCAGAAAGCAATCTGGAAATATGTACAGCTCTATATCAGTGTCCTGTAGGCGATTCCCATGGATGGACATGTGTACGACCAAGATGGTACCCATAACTGGAAAACTGTCAGAATAACACAGCTGCAGTAAGGCATAGTACAGGAAATACAGATAGGGACTATATTATAAATACCCCATACAAAGTCAGACCATTGTGCGAATACTGGCATAGCCATGAATATGGATGTTATGAGTGTTACTAATCATGCAATGGAAATAGCAGTCACTATAACCTACCGCACAGTCCGTAATGCCTAGACAGCAATCAGCTAGAAAGGCACATCACTATGTGAAATGTAACAAGGGCAAAGGTCAAACGTCAGGGCGTGTACACATAATGACAACAGGTCAAGGGTATGAAGGAGCAAACCTGTCCAAAATACATGTACTGAACTGGTGATACTAGGCGGACAGGTGAGAAGAAAGACAGCAGGACAAATGGGCAAACATGTATAAGTCATACCCCAGAAAATGTGAATGACAACGTATGCCCTGCGAAGGTCAATGTGGAAGGTAATTAGACACAAAGGTAAAGTGTCCCCCAGGGTGTCATGAAGTGTCAACATAACAATTTCCAGACCCCCATAGTCATACGTGAGCCCCGCCACTGACGGAAAGTGCAAATACGACGCACACATATGGTACATGAAGGAACAATTAGTGTAGATAAGCAGATGTAGACCTGTGTGAGGAATACAACTGTCTGTGTGGGTGTGTCCTGCAAATACAAAGTAATGGCATGTGGGCTGTCATGCCGTCATACACTGTGTGTATTGTAGTCAGAAAGTTGGTATGTTGTATCAGACACATACTCTGCAACTGTACAGATGTACGCAGACTGTGTAGAGTTATGCCTTATATGTGTGCTGTGTTCCACGTAACAGTAACAGTCTGGCACTCTCATGATAACTGACGACAGGAAACAATGACAAACATGTGATGAAGACACCAAATCAGACAGAAATGCCATACTCATGCATAACATATCATTGTGCTCACTATCAATGTTTGTAAGAGCAACATGTCAATACTGGCCCTGAGAGTCCCACTATCACATAAGGCCTTGTCCAGATATATGCTCCGTGAGGTGGAGTGTTATGAACAGAAACAGATACATGTGTGTGGAAACATTATTATCCACTGCAAGATGATGAAATGTGCTGCAGTAGGAAGTGCAGTACTGTCCACAGGTATGTGCTGATATGTCAAATTAAACAGCAGTCTACATGAATTACCTATATTGGTGACACCTGTACAGATGATTATAGTGGGACATACACACGACCATGCACACAGCTCAGATAGACATACACACATCATAAACAGGCAATGATACACAAAGTCTATGGCATGTACGAGTACAGTGACAGTACAGCAAGGATAGCTGTCTGCCAAGATATACAGCAGATGTCTGTAAGAGCATGTAACACCTCCCGGAACATGGACGTTGCATGAACAATGTTTGGATTTGCATCGTACCCCATTGCTATGTGTAAGCTGTGCAAATATGCGATGCATGAGACAGACAGCTGTCCATGCAAGAGCAGCGCTATGGGCATAGAATATGTACATATAAATACATCGAGAGAGATACAGACAGACACATGTGGCAAGGCCGGTAGTGGAACGTACACATCACTACCCTATCACACCACAGCATGACGCACGTAGAGAACACGCTACGGAGGTCGCTAACCACAGCAGACACACAGGCATTCCACTAGGTGTGTCTCAACATCCGCAAACACAGAGATGTCAGCAGGATATATGTGTGTTGCGAAGTGTCTAAAACCATAACCTACGAACCCATGCGGCCGGGAGCATAGACACACACACACATCTGGTAGTCATGGGAATTGACCTTACACCTACCTACCCTATCGCACTACCGTATGACACAATTACAGAATGTGCTACTCAGATTACTGAACACAGAACTGTCAGAGGCATACTTCTAGGTGGGTGACATCATCCGCAAAGGAATAGACGCTGATAGCAAATGCATGTGTTGTGAGGCGTCTAAAAGCAATACTGTCTTCAGAGGCAGCTGGAAACACACACACACACTTGGAAGGGCCGGGAGTTGAACCTACACCTACCTACATGAACACACTACAGCATGATGCATTTACAGAACGCGCTACCGAGATTACTGAGCACAGTGCTGTCAGAGGCATACTTCTAGGTGGGTGACATCATCCGCAAAGGAATAGACGCTGATAGCAAATGTATGTGTTGTGAGGCGTCTAAAAGCATTACTGTCTCCAGAGGCAGCTGGAAAGACACACTTGGAAGGGCAGGGAGTTGAACCTACACCTACCTACATGAACACACTACAGCATGATGCATTTACAGAATGTGCTACCGAGATTACTGAGCACAGCACTGTCAGAGGCAAACCTCTAGGTGGGTGACATCATCTGCAAAGGAATAGAAGCTGATAGCAAATGTATGTGTTGTGAGGCATCTAAAAGCATTACTGTCTCCAGAGGCAGCTGGAAACACACCCACACACACACACTTGGAAGGGCTGGGAGTTGAACCGACACCTACCTACATGAACACACTATAGCACGATGCATTTACAGAACGTACTACTGAGATTACTGAGCACAGCACTGTCAGAGGCAAACTTCTAGGTGGGTGACATCATCCGCAAAGGAATAGACGCTGATAGCAAATGTATGTGTTGTGAGCCGTCTAAAAGCATTACTGTCTCCAGAGGCAGCTGGAAACACACACACACACACACATACACACTTGGAAGGGCTGGGAGTTGAACTTACACCTACCTACATGAACACACTACAGCATGATGCATTTACAGAATGCGCTACCAAGATTACTGAGCACAGCACTGTCAGAGGCATACTTCTAGGTGGGTGACATCATCCACAAAGGAATAGACGCTGATAGCAAATGTATGTGTTGTGAGGCGTCTAAAAGCATTACTGTCTCCAGAGGCAATTGGAAACACACACACACACACACACTTGGAAGGGCCGGGAGTTGAACCTACACCTACCTACATGAACACATTACAGCATGATGCATTTACAGAACGCGCTACCGAGATTACTGAGCAGAGCACTGTCAGAGGCAAACTTCTAGGTGGGTGACATCATCCACAAAGGAATAGACGCTGATAGCAAATGTATGTGTTGTGAGGCGTCTAAAAGCATTACTGTTTCCAGAGGCAGCTGGAAACACACACACACTTGGAAGGGCCGGGAGTTGAACCTACACCTACCTACATGAACACACTACAGCATAATGCATTTACAAAATGCACTACCGAAATTACTGAGCAGAGCATTGTCAGAGGCAAACTTCTAGGTGGGTGACATCATCCGCAAAGGAATAGATGCTGATAGCAAATGTATGTGTTGTGAGGCATCTAAAAGCATTACTGTCTCCAGAGGCAGCTGGAAGCACACGCAAACACACTTGGAAAGGCCGGGAGTTGAACCTACACCTACCTACATAAACACACTACAGCATGATGCATTTACAGAACGCGCTACCGAGATTACTGAGCACAGCACTGTCAGAGGCATACTTCTAGGTGGGTGACATCATCTGCGAAGGAATAGACGCTGATAGCAAATGTATGTGTTGTGAGGCATCTAAAAGCATTACTGTCACCCAAGGCAGCTGGAAACACACACACACACACACACTTGGAAGGCCCGGGAGTTGAACCTACACCTACCTACATGAATACACTACAGCATGATGCAGTTACAGAATGTGCTACCGAGATTACTGAGCACAGCACTGTCAGAGGCATACTTCTAGGTGGGTGATATCATCCGCAAAGGCAAGGATGCCGATAGGGAATGATTACAGAGTGATCAGTCACACAGCATGTTACTATCCCAAGGTGGACGCACAGTAACACGGCAGTGCTGCACTCGGGAATACTAACTATCTGCGGAGCACTACATCACAAAATGGATAAGGGATGCACCACAGACAGTACACCCTTTGAGAGAGCAACCAGTGTGTTTGATGTAGGCATCCATTGTGGCATAGCAACTTCATATAATTCGCCTGGATGGCCACCATGGCTATACAGGATGTCAATGGCCATGGCTACATGCCTAGTATCAGACGTCGGTGTCAAATGTACAGTGTGTCCATGAATGGCGTACTGGGCATGCTCACACACTTAGCATTCGCAAAGTGCAAACATGCATACACATGGAGTGTAATCATGAAAGGGCAGAGTGTGGAATGTACTGTGTGTCCACTTACACAACAGCAAACTGGGCATGCTCACACACTTAGCAGTTGCAAAGGGGAAACATGCATGCACACTGGGTATAATCGCAGAAGGGCGCAGTGTGCAATGTACTGTGTGTCCATCTACACAACTGCTTACTGGGCATGCTCACACACTTAGCATTTGCTAAGTGCCGTCCAGCATGCAGATGGAGTGTACACACAGAAGGCATACACATGGAGTGTAATCATGAAAGGGCAGAGTGTGGAATGTACTGTGTGTCCACTTACACAACAGCAAACTGGGAATGCTCACACACTTAGCAGTTGCAAAGGGGAAACATGCATGCACACGGGGGTATAATCACAGAAGGGCGCAGTGTGCAATGTACTGTGTGTCCATCTACACAACTGCTTACTGGGCATGCTCACACACTTAGCATTTGCTAAGTGCCCAGCATGCAGATGGAGTGTACACACAGAAGGCATACACATGGAGTGTAATCATGAAAGGGCAGAGTGTGGAATGTACTGTGTGTCCACTTACACAACAGCAAACTGGGCATGCTCACACACTTAGCAGTTGCAAAAGGGAAACATGCATGCACACGGGTATAATCACAGAAGGGCGCAGTGTGCAATGTACTGTGTGTCCATCTACACAACTGCTTACTGGGCATGCTCACACACTTAGCATTTGCTAAGTGCCGTCCAGCATGCAGATGGAGTGTACACACAGAAGGCATACACATGGAGTGTAATCATGAAAGGGCAGAGTGTGGAATGTACTGTGTGTCCACTTACACAACAGCAAACTGGGCATGCTCACACACTTAGCAGTTGCAAAGGGGAAACATGCATGCACACGGGGTATAATCACAGAAGGGCGCAGTGTGCAATGTACTGTGTGTCCATCTATACAACTGCTTACTGGGAATGCTCACACACTTAGCATTAGCTAAGTGCCGTCCAGCATGCAGATGGAGTGTACACACAGAAGGTCACAGTAAGGTAAAACTGTCCACACGCACAGGGTGGTCACACATGCAGTTACTTGTACACACACAGATGACATCACATGTGTCACGGGTGCAGGTCACACATGTACACACTGCAGTGAACACTGTAGCTGTCATGCCAGCACCATGTCATCGGTGCAGCAGTAAGCCTCACGGTCCAACAACAGCATGTGACATATGTCCACAGGTCTGTATAGCAGTGTACACCAGTTGTGCAGAGTACACATGTACTAACAATGATCCAACATGTGTGATGTAGTCCACTTATATCAGTATACATGGACAGGTCGGCTCCACACATACCACTGCCCTGACACAGCTGTGACACATGACTGCTGCCATACCACAATGAACAAACGTCTGGATATGTCATACATGTGATTGGATGTGTGCATGGACTGCACACATGACACATACAAAGCCTGTGATGTACCACATGCATAACACTGGCGTACTCAGTGCTACACACACGAATGGAAGGTGGACCCATGTCTGTGGAATGCTCCCACTACAGGGTGTAGCAGTGTTGACTGGGACACATACCCTTGTATTGTTTGCCTGTGACAGCTGTGATATCATACCACAGTCCATGTTTTATGTATGTCAACACACGTCACAAAGTAGCAATGCATACAAACATGGCAACAGGAGACACATGTGACATGTGTACTGTGCATGGAGCAGTCATGCATGAGCAGTGGCCAATGTCCATAACATAGTTGCAACAACCTACCACATGCATACCCATCATAGGGGCTGTTATACGGTGGCATACAAACAGCACGTATGGAGGTATGTGTGTACATAATGTGTTTAAACACCTGTCTACATGCATGTGTGCAGGTGGTGGCTCACAGTTGTGTCACACACCATCCTACCCTGCCATGTGCATACAGTATGCTATGTTGCTGTTACATAACAGTGCTGACATAATGCATACCCAGCGGTCAGGTGTTATCAACTGTATGTCACATGGCAACTGTAACACCTACCACCTCCCATGTGCATATATCAGCACATCTGCCGGATACAGTGTTGGTACACATAATGCACTACATACCGCTGCATGCCTGCACACATATCATATAGCAGGTGTAGTATTCCCAGCACTGACATGTGTGCATGAATGTGTGCCCATGTATGCCACATATCAGGGGGAATATGTCCCACTTGCTACACATCCCTGTACACCATAGTAGAGATCTGTACATACCTCATTGTGGGGAGCATGTATTTGGATGGTGCAGTACATGCACCATGTTGTCTCTCTGTGTACACATGTGTGGTCACCACAATGTGTGCGTGTCTACATGTTCGTATGTCTGCAGCTTGGTGTGAGGGTGTATGCTAATATACTGTTGTGAAAGAACACTAACCACACATGGTGACTATCCTGTACTGGTGCTGCATTGCACAACCCTGTTGATGCCATAGGTGTGAGCCATACTGGCTACCCGTGCATGTCCACTCCCTGTAACATGGTGTGTGGGTGCATAGTATTATGAGGGTGCTGACCACACAAGCAGGTGTCCTCATCTGCACACTATGGGGTGTGCGTCATAGTGGTGTACACCCCGTGATTGCGACCATGTTCCTGTACTGTTACAGGGTCTTACTGCTGCACAGCATGCCCCACAGCTGACAAGTGACACCTCAAGTCGGTGGCCATCACGCTGTGTACAACACCTGCACCATGTCACCATACCTGTAGTGTGTCCTGCTATGTATGTGACGTCTCTGTCCACTGTAGCCTGTGGCACCGACCACATGCCTCAGGTGCAGTATATGTGCGGACATGTGTGTCATGTAGGTGTCCAGTCAGGTTGAGGGTACATGTAGTATGCTGATATTGCCAGATGTGCCTGTGAGTAATCCACAGCTACACCTGGGGGACCGATAACAGTGCTCCCTGTAGGCACATGCGAGTACACCATAGGAGTGATTCAGGGTATCAGAACCAACATGGTGCTACACATGTAACCGTCACACATACTGTGAACACATCACAATGCACACTGCACCTGCACTACATGGTATGACTGCTGCATGTTGACGGTACACAACCCATTTCACATATGCATCTGTTAGTATTCATATACAACCACTGCAACATACATATCCCACGCTATGCATACACAGGTATCACATACACCTCTCACTATCCTGTCCACCCTGTGCATCAGAATATATTTGCATAACCCTGCACCGATGGTGTGGATGACAGGGATGCGGCAGAGGCTTCATCATATGCACAGGGTGATATGTTTGCCAGGGGCATAGGTTGCACCAATGGATAACATCATGTGTGTGTGTAAGGGCTGGTGAGTTTACTGGACATGTCTGTGCAGAATGCATGTGGATGTGGTAGAGCCCTACAGTTGTGTCTGCTGTGTGTGGGTATGTGTGTACACAGTTCAGCCATATGTGATGCCTACACGGGGTATAATTGACAGCCCCAGACTGTACAGTGCAGGTTGTACAGCTCACTGTGTCCGTCCACGGCCACGTGACCTGTGCCTGCCTGGGGTTGCACGGGCACTACCAGGTGGAGGTACAGAGTGGCTACTGTCCGATGACACATGTCCACTGGAACCGTGTCCATGATGGGACTGGCCAGGGCCATGTCCACATGGCCTGCTGTGTACTGGTGTGGACAGTGCAGCACCAGCTGCACTGCTACTGCTACCGGCACTACGTGAGTGGGCATGAGAGGTGGCATGCACACGTCGACCTACACTAGGTGGTGTTGCTGGCCTATGCCCACATGTCCTACTCCTCACCCCTACCAGGTGTTCCAGCACAGACAGCTCACGCTCGCGGATTGCCATGCCTCGGTCGAGGATCCCAACCATTTCACCTAATCGCCTATCCAGTACATTAGCAATCTGCTGTTGAGCATTTGCCAATGACTGGATGTTGTCATTTAGGGTACAGATTGCAGCCCACTGCAGCCTCTGCTCTTCTTGGTTCTGCCATTCTGCACGTGCCTGTGCCGCCATTACAGTCTGGAACATGCGTCAGGTGATACCAGCTGCTGCACCCTGTACTGCAGGTGCATGTCTGCCAGAGGTCCTCCTACGAGCAGCACCAGCCACATGCCTGTGTGGCACATCACCAGTCATTACACTGGCAACATGGTGTGTAGTCACACCTTCTGTAGCCACCACACATTCCTGTTCAATGCCAACAGACACTGACTGTCCTTCCTCTAAGGGCAACGGTGATGTGGTATGTGTTGGCATCAGAACTATGTGTGGGGAAGAGGGGGACATAGGTGGGATGGTAACCAATGGCACAGATTCAGCCCCTGATAACCCTGCCTGTACCTCATGCATATGGTCATCACCGCTAGTATCTGTGGGGACACTAACATCAGATGGACCGCAGGAGGGTAACGCACCTACACCACCTGTGAATGCAAAGAAATACTGTAAGGTACATTACACACAGACACACACAGACACACCATGCATGTGATATTTCAGATGGCATGCAGCATTCCTGCACTACAGCACAGGGAATGCAGCTCACACATTAATAGTGTTAGTATGCATACCACCCTGGGGTGCACACTACATCAAGCAGGTGTCATATCAGTAGTCATGCAGTACACACAATCATGGTAGTTTGCATGCATCACCGTGATACACCATGTGGCCACGAACAGGTTAACAGTACACATGGCTGACGTTACCTTGACATGTAATCCACTGACATGTGCAGTAACATGTATACATGTTTGACACAATGGTGTCCTGACACATGCACAGCATCATAATGGGCTTCACAGTGCAGTGTTGTGTGTACAGCCTACAGATAGAATGCATGTTTAGCAAATGTGCATGTGCAGATGAGGTTAGTGTGAGCCAAGTACATAGCTATACAGTGTGGAGTACAGGCACTGTGCCATTGCATGGCAACATGACGCATGTATGTTGCTGTGCAATGCATAACATGGACGTATTGCATTGCCATGACTGCAACACAGTCATGCTGTTCCACAGATCGTATATGGTAGACATCGGTGACACCTCCGGTAGCTGCAGACAGGCATTCCAGTTGTCCGGTGTAACACATCAAATGTACAAGTGGTCCACTATGGCTATGATTGCACTATGTGCAACGGGGTCTATCCACATCAGAAGTATTGTGTGGCAACATGCCTGTGGCTATCACCCATGGCCATGTGTGAATGGGTCTTGGACAATTGTGTGTGATGGGCATCTTATACACATGTCTGTGGTGTCCCATGTGACATACACCCATACAAATCAGAGTTGTCACAATCCACAGGGCTATGCAGACAACAGTGTGGATGTTTGTTATGTCGGGTGTAGGTCATGTGATGGTGTGACAATATTGCAGACAGAACACCACATGCTTGGGACATGTCAGGTGGCATGTCACAATGTGTGCACACAATGCAGGGGCATATGTCACAATGGTGACACCTGTGTGCTGCCCATATCACAGCTCACTGTGTGGTACTGTGTGCGTACCACAAATGTTGTTCCACTGCATACTACATATGCATCCATTGTAGAACACCTCCACCGTTGTATGCATAGCTGACCACACATATCACATTGACAGGTACTGTGGTTTCATGCCGGTGTATAATAACGGTTGTATCTATTGCACATGGGTGACATGTGTGTATGTCTGGTGGTGAAACCTGTATAACGTGACTGGAACAAAAATCAGGTGTGCATGTCATACCTGGCCACATGGAAAATAACTCTACACTGTAACATGCCTGATACTGACAACAGTCTCACCTGCGACGGACCCATGTCTGTGCGACACGCCAGAGGTACCTGTATAGGGGTGACACAACAGTAGAAACATTATCCATGACTGTATGACAGCCACAGGTTGCACTGTGCATGTGAACACATTTACCTGTGTGATAGCATATGGTATGCACATGTCTGCATACACAATGTAGCATACTGTAGTATGCAGCTTGTGTGCCCATATACCTGGCATGTGTTGTTACTTTACATGATGTACAGTGACACCTGCAACTACATTGGATATCATACTCATATGCAGGACTGACTTACCAGGCAACTCCAGGCTCATTGGTTGGGAGACACCCACCTCCACGATGGCGGCTAGTGTTTCTGCATGCTGTTCCCTGGGTGTCCCCAGACTGGCCAGTAGCTCCTCTGTGTGTGTGAGTGGGGGCTGGGTTGGTGGCCCACCACCTGTTCCACCTTGTTCTCTGGTGATTGCAGTGGCACGCTGTTTCGCATGCCGTATCAGGTCCATGCAGTGTCTGCGTACTTGCTGGTAGGTGCGGTTGTTGCCACCCACATCATTCACCGTCCTGCGTATATCCTGCCACAGGTCATCCCGCTGCTGAGCATGCTGTGGCACATGGCTGAACAGCACGTCATAGTTGTCATGGAGCAATGGAATTATGACATCATCCTCCTGGCGGCTGAAGGCTGGGAGTCGTGAACGTGGCATTATCTGTAAGACATAATGATGGTGACAGGTCACATTCTCACTGATGTACTGGCATACCGCTGAACATACATTGCTATGACATGTACTACATCTGCACAGTAATCTTTGAAAAGCATCATGACACTGACACAGCTGACGTGTTTCTGTCACACCTGTCACACCGTTATGCAGTGGATATCATATTATATCTCTGTGTCAACTCATTACAGTGTACATACTCCATGTAGATGGTAACTTGCTGTAGCCCTGTGTACTTGTCTGCACCTGTGTTCTTACCAATCTGCACTTGGCCTGATGTGTCCACAGTACTACTGTTCACCTGGATGCTGTGTATATGTCACATAGCAACACAGACGCAGCCGTTATGGACTTCAGCAGTGACACTGCACACACACACATGGACACCTGTACATGCATGTGTTTTGCCATATACATCTACTCAGCACTGTACGGGTGTTGAACATCCTGCCACAGCTCGCCTGTATTGCACATGTGATACACATGGGACAATGTCTATTCATATGACATTTGCAGGGATGGTCAAACATAGCATGTGCGCGCACATTTTACATGCTGTCACACAGCAATTGTGACAACACAAGGTGCATCAGTGCCACATTACTGATCCAGTCAGTTGATAGTGCATGTACCATGTGGCCATCACACCATGTATGACTGTGATGACACGTGCAGCCTTGATGGACAGGGTTGCATGGTATGGCAGGGTATATCACATATATGGCACAGGGATGTGTCCAGCCTGTGGAAAACCAGTATTAGGATGGTGGCTGTCCATTACATATGTCATTTATATAGGTATATGGACATGTTGCATGTCCATCATCATGGTGTAGACAATGTCCTTCTGCAAGGTAGGCAGCATGCTGCATGGTGGGGGTGTGTATTGTGCATGCTGGTATCGCACATCCATACATAAACATTACCCCTTACAGGTGCTATGTGCTGTAATATTGTTCAACACAGTGCTGTATATGCCTGCACTGTGATATCCCGTGCACATGGATGGTACCCTGACCTGACATGGGTACCTCATATGACTACCTCCGGTGCCTGCTGTCATCACCATGTTGGCGGGTGCACCGCACAGCACCATCCCTTCCACAGTGACCATGGTGTTGAGCACAGCCTAGGTATTCATTTACGGGAACAGGGATGTTCACATAGAGGTACCTCATATGACTACCTCCGGTGCCTGCTGTCATCACCATGTTGGCGGGTGCACCGCACAGCACCATCCCTTCCACAGTGACCATGGTGTTGAGCACAGCCTAGGTATTCATTTACGGGAACAGGGATGTTCACATAGAGGTGACAATGCTGGTATCATCCATCAGACCGTACACTTATGACACACACCTCACACACACAGCCCATTCAGTATGTTGTTTGCAACACTGACACAGCTATACTGCTAGGTCAGGTCCATTCCCAGCCGTACATACACAAATGCATAACATTTCTCTCTGTGGCATGGGCTACAATGACGGTGGGGTTCAACACATACCGTGTTCGACTGTAGCTGGCGCTGATGTTCTGTGCACGTCAACACATTAACCCTGTTCTACTGTAGCCAGCGGTGATGTGCTGTGCACATGTCACTCTTGCACATTGTGTTGATGTCTGTCTGTCAACAGGCCACTGGTGGAACACGCAAAGGTATTTGTAATCAAATATACATGCCACCCTGTACAGCTGTACTGCTAACATCTCAAGTGCTAATGTGTCATGGACATTACTGTAGCCAGCGGTGATGTGCTGTGCACATGTCACTCTTGCACATTGTGTTGATGTCTGTCTGTCAACAGGCCACTGGTGGAACACGCAAAGGTATTTGTAATCAAATATACATGCCACCCTGTACAGCTGTACTGCTAACATCTCAAGTGCTAATGTGTCATGGACATTACTGTAGCCAGCGGTGATGTGCTGTGCACATGTCACTCTTGCACATTGTGTTGATGTCTGTCTGTCAACAGGCCACTGGTGGAACACGCAAAGGTATTTGTAATCAAATATACATGCCACCCTGTACAGCTGTACTGCTAACATCTCAAGTGCTAATGTGTCATGGACATGCACACCTTACCCAGAAAGGTGATAGTGCATTGCCACCCTTACTCATCACCTCTTGTGGGTTGCTATTATCCAACACCCTATATGTATTGTATGGTCAAGCTATGCACCTGTGCAGGACATGTGAGCATGTAATGCACTACTGATTACCTTTGCACCCATTGCACAACATGTCACACAGGTACATTGGCAGTCATACACTTCACAGCTTGCTGAAGGTACGACAGGTGTTGTACACACTTAACACACATATCCTGTGGGACATGGTCGTATGTACAGGCATGTCCAACTGTCACGTACCAGTGCTACCCCATATGACGGATATGTCGTACATGTGGCAATACAGCAACTGTCACATGTACTCGTTCAATGCTCACCTACCAACATACAGCAGTACAGCCTGTGGGTGATGTGCTTCTGCATCCATGCTGTGCCCATAGCTGTCAGTTGTACATCATTACGTGCAATGTACCTCATTTGGTGTTCTAACAGGTGCATGTTCATCAAGGTTCCACATTGAAAGGGTCTGTCACACATTCATTGTTGTACATGGTTTACATGCCAGCCATGGCTTAATAGATGGGAATCATAGTAATTTGTTGGGATATCATATTTATACATTAGAGCAGTGTATTTCAGCCATCATATACCGTTCCTAGTCGACACTGTTAGTCAGCCAGTAGTAGGTGTTCTACGATCTGCACATTAGTCACACAGTATGAGGGCTACTGTTACTCATTTTGGGGACAGGGTGCTGACAGCTGTGGATGGGGGTGATGCTGTCAACAACCATGACTGCACCTGACGGTCACTTCTGGATGTGTAACATTCACATCACACACACCTACCATCACGTAGTCCCACATCATCTACAACAATGGACATTCCTGCAAGAACAACGTATGCAATATGTGTGTATAACCACTGTTGGCACCACTGGTGGCCCCCATCATGGCAGCCAACATCACCAGTGTATATCCCGCAGACTCTTGGGTTACAACATTCACAACACACCAGTCATGGATGACTCTGTTGTGCATCACAATGCAGTTCCACACATCATGTTACACAAGGCATTATGTACTTAGATGTTGCGGATGGGTGAACACCTCTGCAACTCAACCTACGCACACATGACACATCACCTGGTACAATATATCTCTCATACATCATGTTATTGTGACTGCCCTGTGATGGCAATACACAGATTATGTGTGCTGGGACATGCAATGGCTCACCGGTGCTATAGCCCTCTGGGTGTGTGTCTAGCCATGGTGTACATTTGGCATTGGTCTGGACACAAGAACACTGTACATTGACCTACTGTGTCACTGCAACAGTTGCCTATGCTCCTATTGTTATTGTACAGGCATGTGGTATCTGACTGCTATGACAGTCCAGGTCAAACACAATGCTATGGCATGCATGACCTGCAGCCATCAGCCTTGGGAGTAGAGCACACATGTACATCTTCACATGCTATACTGCCTCTCTGGCAGTTTCACGTAACTGTCACCGGCAGGGCAGTAACTGGCAAGCACGACATGGGGTCATGTGGAACTATGCTTGCATCTTCCACTGTGATGCACACAAGCGAGGCACACATACTATTGCACCACTCACATATCTCTGCAGTGACTGGGACTTGCCTCTATGCTCTGCACAGAACACCTGCGATGACGGATTGTACATGGACCGTACCTTTCAGGCACATACCTGGACCGGAACACCCACAGATGAGAGGTTCACACATCACAGTGTTTTGCACACATCCTGGATAGTTGCTTAGCACAATGCATCATAGGTGCTCCATGTGCAGATAACTGTGTTTGTGACCGCTATACACATTGTAACAAGCGACAGAGTCGACATTTTACACCACAGGTTACATACCTTCTGTGTTGTTATAGTGGACATTGGGCCTCAGACAGCTACTACTGATGTGTGCTGACAGTAACCCACACTTCCCTGGGATAGACACCCATGTACCTACACATGCTTGAGTCATGCACTCCGCTCAGCAGGATAAAACAATACACAACACATACAATACCTACACTACCCTCAGCATGAACACTACCTCCATGTGACTGGTGTGACACACCTGGGGTTATCCCCTCTTTGGTGGATTCAAAACATATGCTACACGGCCTTGCTAGCCACATCCTGGAAACACACCCATCACAGCATACACGGAACATGTGTACTACAACAACTACTACAGCCGTCTGCTGACAGCAGTTGTTAACATCATGACACCCAAGCAGATGGACACTACACATGCATATGGTGACACATACCACAGTGCACTTCAGTAGCATGTACACAATTGCAGGAATCATGCTATTCCACACAGAGACATGGCGGTACTGACCAGATAACAGACGCCACTGTGGTGGTCATGTTCCATGAACATATGATGTACAACCACAGGTACAGGCTGTTGCACAGTGGTGTACATTCACATGTGTGGGGTGCATCACTTATCAGCCATGGTGGGTCCACAAGGTCCATCATCACATACTCCAAGGCTAGCTACCTAAACATGACTGCCACACATTGCAGTGTGGGGCCTCAGGCATTGTGGTGGTATGCCAGTATTCTTTGGCAACATCCACATCTGATGTCACATACAACAGTTAACCAAACATTGCAGACCGAGGTAATGTTGGCAATGTGCCAGGCGGTGGCGTACTTACTGACAATACACCATCTCACTCACTACAGGGTCGCAATCCGTACATGAACATCGTAGTGTCCCTGTGGTCACATACACAGTACTGACATACACACAATATGTCCTGGAACACTGGCCCAATGTCACCTTCCAATGTCCCTGGCTGTAATGTCCCACCAACCTGTTCAGTATATGTCTCCACACCAGGCCACTATATTCACTGCTAGCCTTTTGTCGGAGATTGTAGACCCTGAATGCCGCACAGCAGCATTTATCGCACTACACACAGGTGGCACTGCATTGCACGGGTGGGACTATAGTCATACACTCCTGACTGGACCATTCTGTATGGCGATGGGGCACATCATCAGGAACGTGATTCCCACAGACATTGATGGCCTCCAGTCCTTTCCTAGCACCCAGGTTGGCCTTGTGAATGCCACAGCAAGGCACATACACATGCTGGGCACCTGTCATACAGTTGCTAGGGCAGTTGATGATGGTACGGAGGTCAACACATCATACATTGTCCTCACATTGCCTTTCAGCACCATTCCACATTCTGGTATTGACAACATACACATCCACCTGCACATCATACCCTGTGTCTCAGGATGTTATGCTATGTGGCTCATGGGCAGTAAACACAGTGGTGCCAGCATACCATAGTACCTACTACGTGTCAGGTACATATTGCATTACACAGTCCTCAGTCATGGGGCCACTCATGTTCACTATATGCTTACATACAGAACATGCTGTCACAGAGTACTGTCCATGCCTAGATTTCAAACACCTACATACCAAGCACCATTATTGCTCCACCAGCTCATACTGATACCAACCATATGGGTGTCAGTGAGACAGATACTTCATATGAGTATCATGGCATCAAGATGCATGACACAAGGTGCATGCACATCACCTTTGCATAACAACATTCACCCACTGACTATCACATGGATAGTGGTCCCCTACATACATATCACATTGTACATGGTTGCAGTACACACATATGTCACACACAGTCCTGTGGTTACCGTATTCCACTGTGGCATGGATATCCTTCTTCAAGGCCACACCTATCTGTACTGTGTGTGATGCTGGTACATAGGTAGCCATTGTACCTGTGAACTACACACATCTACACACAGTCAAGGGTACAATACCACATTTATGGTGTAGCTTCAACAACAGCTACAGCTTTACATGGCACAACATTGACATGCCATGATGTTTACTGAGCTCAGACAGTTTACATATGCGGCTGAACTATGGACAACACATCTGTACACATCTGCATACCACATACTCAGGGGTGTCTTCTTCTGCTCTGACACGGCCCAGGTCCACCACATTATTGATGCATATACTCCTCATACATGACATCTGCGGTGGGCACTGTAAACGAAATGCTCCTGGATATGTGCCTCTGTGTTACATCCACAAACCTAACACACACCATGCTGTGGAACATAGGTCCTGTGTACATCCCGCAGGGACACACAGTAGCACTGTTCATGTGATACCTCCCTTGCTGTTTGGGTGACACATGTAGTCCTGGTATCACCACAGCAGCTGTACTGTGTAGAGGTGCAGTTGACACCTGCCTCTGCTGTTCACAGGACACTACCATGGAGAGGTGACACTACTGTATACACTGTACATGTGCTTACACATGGACTTGCCGGACTGCATTGTAGCCCACTATGCACCTGTGCAGCTACTACAAGTCCTTTGTGCATGGTTACTTGGTGTCCCTCCCATTTAGAGTAGCTATCATGTTACTACTATGTCCCATACCTACAGGCCATATGTATCCTGTTATTGTACATACCAATAGGCGATACCTGTGTTATGCATGATATGCCTGTGATACTGTGTAGGATATCTGTCATATCTACCTAGACAACTATACATTACACATATTTCACATAGTATCCCTAATGCAGAGCATACTTGCACGTCGGCCACACCTTACATATGTCATCAATGGTATATGCCCATACACATGCGTGCTGTGACAGTATACATACATGTACTATCCCCTGCTATGGCACTTCCTTGTTGGACATCCACTACCAGCAACAGCATGTGGTATGGCATTGTTCTCTTTAATGCCCTCCTGTAGCATCCCTTGTGGTGTCTCTGCTGTGTACATAATGTCCCACTGCTGTACACACTGTTTCTACAAGCGTTGGTATGCTCAGCAAGACATCACTACATAACTACCTTTCACCACTTTATGCATTACGGACAAGTGTAATTAATTACAACCACCATTCACATACAGTACAACTTATTAATACAGATCATGCGTTACACAATCTTACATATCGTGTGTTCTACATACCTTGTTGGTGTTTTGTTTCATTTAGTTTATTGTTTTGTCATTTCTTTTTGTTTTCAGTACTTTCGATAGTACGACGCCTTTTCAGTATGAGCATACGGTTTGAATATCTTGAGAGTCATCCTTATATACGTCGATACCTGCAACATGTGAATTCATCCCGCCAATTGCTGTTCCTCAGTGAATAATTACGTGCATATCACCTGTGCATCTACTCCATTCGGAAATTACGTGTCGACACTGGGGTATAATTGGATTCTCCACCTGGGCGTTGGCTATTTGCCCTACCTTCATGGAGATGGTCTGTGTTGTGTTATGTTATGTGTAACTGCAACTGCTATGCATAGGGACAAGTGTATTTTGAATTCATGTCACCCGTGGATTGTGTGTGACAGGTGTAGTATTTGGTTCAACATGTGGGTGTACCTGTCCTGCCGACGAATGATAACGGAGTATTGCATTCAAAAACTGTAACATGGCTGTTTTTTTCCTTTATACAACGCATGCAATTATGCATCCTCCTTTAATTGTGTCTCCCACGTGATATGTTGTGGTTATGCAGATGTCATTGACTGACTGTATGTTTGTGCTGCTATTACGGTTTGTATTCCTTTATTATCTACAGTGGGAGATATCGGTGGTTGTACGTAATGGATACGGTTTGTGGGCCTTGCATCTCTACATAAACAGTATAGTTGTCTGTGTTCTCCATCCCTACTTGGAGAGTTAACAGTTAATAGTCTTTTGTTATGGGATTGTAGGTTGGGCTGTTGTTAATTGGTTTTGATATCGTCTGCAGGTGAGCTTGATGCATGTATACCTCCGTAACTTATGTGGTATATCAGCGGATATGTGTACGTGTCACTATCCCGTGTCTTTCTGTCCCAGATATTTGCAGTCATTGTGGTCATGTTGTTGAAATAGCCTGTTTGCCAGTGGTTACCACATATTCATATGGGAATTATTTGACACTTGTGGAACACACAGCGGTGTTTATGGGCCAACACGTAGCCACGGTCAGTACTGAGGTAGCACATACTTTTTTCCGCGATACATACCTATTGCTGTGTGACTTTGCCAATGTATCATATTGCATGTAACATATCAGTGTTGTACATACAGGCATGACTATTACATACGTCTTTTACATTTCTTATGGGGAATATTCCTGTGCTACCATCTGGAACAGTTTCACTTTGTATCGTTCTATGTCAGGACACACCTAGCCAGGGTGGGGCTGTCACTACTACTCTGGGACTAGTAGTGAACATATGCCTGAGGCTAGTTTACTGTATGCCTACACCTAATATTCTGATATGCCTCTAACTTGGCACCAACATACACTTGTTGCAGACACACACACATTACACTCACACAGCGACACACACGGCACCCTCAACGCACACGTACACATACTACGGCACTCACGGGGACGATTGCACACAGTACCTACGTGGACCGCAACACCGGCAGCGGTGACTAACTCTCCCTTCATATCATCATACTATTACACGCGCATGTACTGTTACAGTACTGTGTTCTGTTGGTCTTTCAGCCTCGCGGTTATGCATATCGGTATGTTACACGTTCCATGGTTGGCGGTATCCTATTATTTTGAACCTCCCGGATGTTCAGATTGTCGTTGCACTATCTATAATATTTACAGATATCGCTGGATACATCTCAGTCACCTTATATCCCTGTAATTCCCTTTCTTATCTGTATTATATATATGTATATGTGTACATATATATCTATATATATATATCTATATATATATATATATATATATATATATATATATATATATATATATATATATATATATATATATACACACATATATATATATATATATATATATATATATATATATATATATATATATACATATATTTATATATATACAGCTTGCGGCGAACGTGGCAGGCACACAGCAACGCCATATGCTGTAGGACTCACGTACTGTTCAGGTGCTGGCGTTACATGTTCCACTGGCTGTTGGGTTTACAGTGTTTGGGGACTGCCTATGTAGGAGTCACACATAAGGCCACCCATACATTACAATTTACAGGTGGTCATGTTTGTGTGCCGTCCATTTCACTGTGTGTGCAGGTGGGGAGGTGTCAGTCCATGGGGCCTATGCTGTCAGAGTATGTGCTATACGTTCCCTCTTTGCCAAGGCGTAGGCATATTGGGTACGCCTCCATCTGCCTACTGAGGCTGGCACAGTGTGTTCATGGTCTGGAACCCTCTGTGCCTGGACTGGCCTTGGTAATTGTGGTGGGCTTTGTGGCCCTTCACCATTATGTCCCTGCAGCAGCTGCTTCCGCAGGATCATATTATGTAGCATGGCACATACTATGAATATGTGGGCACATGTGCCTGGAGAGTACTGCAAGGCTCCACCAGATGTATCCAAGCACCAGAACCATGATTTCAGCATCCCGAACACACGCTCTATGATTATTCTGGTTTGTGCGTGTGCCTCATTATGGCGTTCTTGCATGTGTGTGTGTGCATTTCTGATGGGAGTCATCATCCACGGCTCAAGTGCATAGCCAGCATCCCCCACAAGATGGCCTTGTGGGATGTCCCCCCTGACAAATACCTGATGCAGCTGTGAGGCATGCCAGATATGGGAGTCGTGGTAGCTTCCAGGGCTGCCAGCACACACATCCATGATAATGCCCTGGGCATTGCACACGACCTGGCAATTGATGGAGTGGAATCCCTTGCAGTTTATGTAGCGTCTACCCTGCTCACCAGGTGGTGACTTGATTTGTATGTGCGTACAGTCTATCGCACCCAGTACCTCCGGTATTGTGCCACAAGGTGGAAGTGGCGCATATTGCTAGCCAAATCCTCCTGAGATCTGGGGAAGTATATATGCTCATTGGCATGTGGTAACATGGCATCCAGGAACTGGTGTAGTACCCTGGATGCTGATGCCTGTGAGATGCCCATTATATCTCCAGTTGGCCTTTGAAAGGTACCTGTGGCCAGTATTCACAAGCTCACACATACCTTTTTGTCCACTGGGATGGGTTCCCTTCTGTTGTTTCTTGTTCTCAGGCATGGCCGGCACAGCTCCACTATTTGCTGTAACATGTCCCTGTCCACCCTGTAATGCTCTACTATCTCCAGGTCATGTAGCCTCTGGTAGGTTACCCTTGGTCTGAACACTCTCCTTCTCCTCCGAGGCCTGCGGTGGTTGTCGGCATCCTCCTCCACAACACCATCTGTCTCTAACACATGCTGATGGATCACAGCTATGGCAGCACCCAGCATGTACATTTTAAAAGTTCCCTGTGTGTTTACACCTATGGTGCGGTGTTTGGGAATACACAGCTGTGTGTTGTGTGCATTCACACTTTATACTATTGTGCTGTGCACACCGATGATGTCATAGGGTGTGTTTGTACGGCCGTATCTACGGGTTTTCTTCCGTGTTTTACCGATGGAACTACAACGGTATTGCCTTTGGTGTTGCATTACTTTTGCCTGCCATGGATTACCTTTCGACCTTCCCTTACTATTTCTGCACGTTGCACCTACCATTTTCTGGCATGCATCCTGCAGAGCACTGTCATTTGTGCTTTCATGGACATGGCATATCATGCGTTTTGTGTGCTGCTGCCATTGCACTGCCAGTCTGCTTTGCTCTGCTGTGTCAGGTCTTCTATCTTTGCAATCTGCTACCTCCCCTACTTTCTTTGCATTCATATGCCTACCCTATCCCGTTTTGCAGGTTTCTGCATGCAGAGTTGTCAGCTGCCATCGATTGGCCTTTGTGGGTTGATTAGTGTTGATTGCTCATTAGTACTCCAATTACACTTCTTCCGCATTTCCTTATATTCTTCACATCACCTTCCTGTTTCCGATATTGTTTGCGGGGCATGCGTCAGATTACTAGGTTTCGGGAACGTTGTCATCCTCGTACACATGCACTTTTGCGCGCAATGTGTGCTCTCAGCTAAACTATTACCCTACACCCCGGTCCTGCAGCTTTGATTAGCGATGTACAGCCCAGGTTTGCTATGCTCCAATGTGCTTACTGCTACGGTGGCACACCCCTCTGCAGATGTCATGTATTTCCTCTGAGCCACTCTTCGGTGTTTTACCACTGCGCCGTATGGTACAACCTTACTCCGGCGGGACATTTGCTATTCAGTATTATCTGCCTCATTTGCATGGCATTGACTACTAATTCATAGTTACCACGCTGAAGACTGCCGCTAGTCCTTGGCAACCCTTGCACCGTGGTTGTGGTGTTCCATGCATACCATGGTGTATTATGCTGTAAACCTGATTTCTATTACGATGCTATTTTATAACATTGTTATATTATTTCATTATGTTGCACCTTCTGCACACATGTCCTGCGGTTCTGATGTGAGTTACTGTGGACATGACATTTAAGTTGTTATTTACGTGTTGTGCATCTTTTCTTATGCCATTGTCTGTGTATTTCACCATTGGCATATGTTAACAGTGTGATAGCTGGGTCTGACACTCTTCCATTACTCCGATGTTATGTTTGGGAAAATGTAAACCGTTTTTTTTGGTTTACATTGCTGTGGGCTTATGCTACGCCTGCACCACTTCGTGAATCGCTATATGCCTTCATTTGCATGGTGACACACTGCACATAGGGTGATTAGCATACCTACGCCGGGGGCTGCGCAGATCTGGCGTACGCCGGTAGTGCACGTGGAATTGGATCGTACCTGAATCGCTCGGCGGCCATATTTGGCATTATAACACCTACGCTATGCGTGCGCCTGGCGCAAGATTCATGAATCCCGGGGAGAGAGTCTTTCTGCTGTTTTGGGCACTCACAGATCAAGACCAGTGTTTTTTTTTTTTTTATTTCTTAATACTCTACTAATTACATTATGTCTGCTGTCATTCCTTCACTTGTCAGCATTTTTTATGACTGCAGATATGTTTTACTGTTCAACTGCTACCTTAAAATGTAAATAATGTATATATAACAGGAATATTTTGAAAGCTAGCATGTTCCTATTACATTTTTGGTTTGGTGTTAAAATGTACACTAGAATCATATCTGTTGTTAATTATCAATTTAGGTTAGCAGATCTATGTTTACAGTGAATGAAATACTGCCTTTACTACACGTGTATTATATTAACTCTCATGAACCAGCTAGCACTTTATGTTAACTAAACAGGTTCTCACATACTGGTTATTTTTTGTGAATGGCACTTCCAAGAAAGTACTACAAGGTGGTAAAATAATTACTGAAAATAAAGCTCAACTATTTACTGAGTAAAATGCAATCATTATGTGCACTCTTTTAATGAAATAATTACCTGCTTAGAAAACTTAGAGTTATATGTGGGCAGCATAAATGTGTGTTGTGAAATGTAGCCTTTGTCCTTCCATTCATCTGTGTATACTGCACACTAAATATGAAACATTGTATCTGTATGTGCTATGTTTGTGGAAGTAAACACCCACACCCTGGGTTGTAACTGACCTGGGCCATTTGTGATCAGTCCACTTCTCAAGTAAACAAATAGTAAAACAAATAAATAGATACAAAGTGGCGCACATTGTCAGGTTTTCAGAAGTCTATCCGAAGCCACCTATTTTGTTGGCATATGATATAACTTAATTCTCGGGAATCATATGACTGCATTTTTTAATTAGTTTTCCATCTTCTAAGGTCTGATTAGCACTGTACTATTTTTGTGAAGGTTCCTGCATTAAAGCACCCTAATAAACCTGCTTTGGCATCGAGTGAGTCGACAGCCAAATTAGGCAATACCCAATATGCATGCTTCTACATATAGCAGTCCAGCTGCAGCAATCCCTGCATTGCTTAACAGGCTCAAACACCCATCTTTCTAACTGCCCTGCTGCTGTACCATCTGCCTTTTGCCACAGGTCAGTTATACTACAGGTCTATCACATTCTACCTGAGATGGATGAGCTGGTATCAGCTGCCCCCCCCCCACCACCACCACCATGGTTTGCCTCATCTTGTATCTGGACTCACCTCTCAGATTTCTCAAATAAGAGTCAGTGGGGCTTTATCTATATTTACCATGGAACTAACAGTTTAACTGATTACTAGCTTATATATTCAATACTTGCTTTTCAAACTAGGTATTTCCCAGACTTATGGAAATTTGTTATAGGTGTCCCCATTCCCAGAAGTACCTCATACAAAGTCTTGGTCTCTTACTGATCAATATGACTGTTGACACCAGAATAGACTTGTGAGCCCAGCTTCACCTATCCAAGTGAGAAACCATAATAATGAATTGTACTTACTACATAATGACATCATGGTTTTAGACAGGTCATGGAATTACTACAGCCTTCCTGACTATCACCAATATGTATAAAGCAATGAATGATAACAGCATACTGATGCTCTAATTAGGGGACTTTTGTCAAATATCCATTTTGTGATTTTGTCTGATTAGAAGCTTTTGAAACCACATTAACTTGTATGGACCAAGCTGATGATGTACTGCAATGTTTTTTTTTTTCACTTTTCCACAGCATAATATGTGACTATGGAGTTGGTATATATATGTGAGAGGGTGTTAAGGTCTTCAGTGCTGGGGATGTGTCCAACTGCAATTTGTTTGTGTTTTTAATGTTTTCATATACAATGTCTCAATCTGTAAAATCAGTGAAGCATGACTCTTCTAGGGAGCATCAACAGAACACAGGGAAACCTGCTTGATCAGCCTTTGCACATTTGTCAGAGGTGTTCATCTATTTTTAAACTATGCCTTTACTCTTTACAACATTCCTTTAAATTAATTGCTTAAGTTTGATCTGTCTCAAAGTAGTACTACTAAATTACAGACACAAATAGAGAAAAAAAAAACTCTCTGCCTAGGCACTGTTCAGTTCATAGAAGTGAAAGCATGACTTTGACACTGATTTATTACTATGGGATTTAATGAAGACCTGAATGAGTGCAACCTGACAGTCCAGGTCCATGGTGCCTAATCTGTCATAGTGAGGAGGGGCTGCATCAAAGCTCTGCCCTGGGTCACATGCTGTTCACATTGATTATGAAAAGACTTCAAAACAGTCCTGGTTTAAAGGAATGTCAAATACTGACAGTCTGGTTGCTGCCTGTACAGACTGTTTACTTCATGTAGGCAGTTTGGTGTTTGCTTGTACATAGGATCATT